>NC_053393.1:151968312-152269316 GCF_905171765.1 Bufo bufo
AATGAGTTCACTGTACTAAAATGGCCCCCACAGTCACCAGATCTCAACCCAATAGAGCATCTTTGGGATGTGGTGGAACGGGAGCTTCGTGCCCTGGATGTGCATCCCTCAAATCTTCATCAACTGCAAGATGCTATCCTATCAATATGGGCCAACATTTCTAAAGAATGCTATCAGCATCTTGTTGAATCAATGCCACGTAAAATTAGGCAGTTCTGAAGGCAAAAGGTGGTCCAACACCGTATTAGTATGGTGTTCCTAATAATTCTTTAGGTGAGTGCATATTCCATGTCCTAACATCTTTAGGCATAGACAAAAATGACTGTGTTGGACAAGGCTTTTGCAAGCACGCATTAAAAAGGAGGTACCTTGTGCACTTTATATTCATTGTATGAATCACCACCTCAACCTGGTCATTGTGGACACTGTAAAGAATGTACAGTCAGCATCTGAGTTTTTTGTAAAACTAGAAAAGCTGTATGTGTTTTGCAGTACTTCAGTAGTTCACTCAGTATTTTGTAAAGTGCAACAATAAATGTCAAGCAAGCCAACTATCCAGCTTAAGCAACTAAGTGACACAAGGTGGACATGCCAACATGCGGCCTGCAATGCTGTACTTAAAACGCTTGACCCTCTTCTGGAAACGCTTAATATTTTAGCTGAAGGAACCCATACTGAGAGAGCAGTTGAGGCAAAATCCATTCGCCAGTTCATTGACTTTGGTTTTATTATGGCACTAGTGTTTTTTGAAAATATATTGAAAAGGACCCAGACTCTCTCTAGCATGTTACAAGCCAAAAATCTTGACTTGGCATCAGCTGTCCTCCTTGTGCGAACAGTCACACAAGAGCTTGAAGAAGTTCGCCATCCAGAGAGTGAACCTGAAGCTTCTGCTTATTCTGCAACAATAGAAAGTGTGTGGGCAGAAACTATCAAGCTGAGCATGAAGTGTGGAATATCATCACCCACTGTAGATTCTTTAGAGCCGCCTTCCAAGAAGCGAGATCGCCGGCCCCCTTTCCATTTAAGAAATAGTGTCATTTTTGAAACTGTAGGTCATAGACTTTGAATCCCCGATCTGATTCCTTTCTTCATTTTGAGAAATTGCTACTAATGGTCAAATTCTATGCATGCAACATAGAAAACTTGGATATTGAGCTGAAGCAGGCTTCGCTAACCCTACAAAGAAAAAAGTCATCAAATGCCCTTAAAGTGGACACAATTCTAGAGTTCACCAACTTTCTGGAGCCGTACTCTGTTCCTTTCCTTGAGCTTTACAGATTGTGTAAAATAGCTTGTGTTTTGCCAGTCAGCAGTGCATCACGTGAAAGAAGCTTTTCTGCACTAAAATTAATAAAAATCATTCCTACGCACAACAATGACTGAAGAAAGGCTTTCAGATCTAGCCACATTGGCAATAGAGTGAAGCCTTGCATCCAAAGTAGATATGGATCTTGTAGTTAACAGGTTTGCATCAATCCATAAAAACTCACGCTTAAGCCTATATTAGTGTGAATGACTGCATTTAAGTGACACATTTTGTTGCAGTTTACGGTAAATGGATAACCTTGCATTTTTGTAGTTTGTTGTGATGTTACACTTTATTTTGTAGTGTGTACCTGTTTCCTTATTTAATTGTTATTCTATAATGTCTGTTAATCCAGTAATACTTGAAAGTTAAAGTGCCTGTATATAGTGGTTAAACCGACGACACTACAGGGAGTGCAGAATTATTAGGCAAGTTGTATTTTTGAGGATTAATTTTATTATTGAACAACAACCATGTTCTCAATGAACCCAAAAAACTCATTAATATCAAAGCTGAATATTTTTGGAAGTAGTTTTTAGTTTGTTTTTAGTTTTAGCTATTTTAGGGGGATATCTGTGTGTGCAGGTGACTATTACTGTGCATAATTATTAGGCAACTTAACAAAAAACAAATATATACCCATTTCAATTATTTATTTTTACCAGTGAAACCAATATAACATCTCAACATTCACAAATCTACATTTCTGACATTCAAAAACAAAACAAAAACAAATCAGTGACCAATATAGCCACCTTTCTTTGCAAGGACACTCAAAAGCCTGCCATCCATGGATTCTGTCAGTGTTTTGATCTGTTCACCATCAACATTGCGTGCAGCAGCAACCACAGCCTCCCAGACATTGTTCAGAGAGGTGTACTGTTTTCCCTCCTTGTAAATCTCACATTTGATGATGGACCACAGGTTCTCAATGGGGTTCAGATCAGGTGAACAAGGAGGCCATGTCATTAGATTTTCTTCTTTTATACCCTTTCTTGCCAGCCACGCTGTGGAGTACTTGGACGCGTGTGATGGAGCATTGTCCTGCATGAAAATCATGTTTTTCTTGAAGGATGCAGACTTCTTCCTGTACCACTGCTTGAAGAAGGTGTCTTCCAGAAACTGGCAGTAGGACTGGGAGTTGAGCTTGACTCCATCCTCAACCCGAAAAGGCCCCACAAGCTCATCTTTGATGATACCAGCCCAAACCAGTACTCCACCTCCACCTTGCTGGCGTCTGAGTCGGACTGGAGCTCTCTGCCCTTTACCAATCCAGCCACGGGCCCATCCATCTGGCCCATCAAGACTCACTCTCATTTCATCAGTCCATAAAACCTTAGAAAAATCAGTCTTGAGATATTTCTTGGCCCAGTCTTGACGTTTCAGCTTGTGTGTCTTGTTCAGTGGTGGTCGTCTTTCAGCCTTTCTTACCTTGGCCATGTCTCTGAGTATTGCACACCTTGTGCTTTTGGGCACTCCAGTGATGTTGCAGCTCTGAAATATGGCCAAACTGGTGGCAAGTGGCATCTTGGCAGCTGCACGCTTGACTTTTCTCAGTTCATGGGCAGTTATTTTGCGCCTTGGTTTTTCCACACGCTTCTTGCGACCCTGTTGACTATTTTGAATGAAACGCTTGATTGTTCGATGATCAGGCTTCAGAAGCTTTGCAATTTTAAGAGTGCTGCATCCCTCTGCAAGATATCTCACTATTTTTGACTTTTCTGAGCCTGTCAAGTCCTTCTTTTGACCCATTTTGCCAAAGGAAAGGAAGTTGCCTAATAATTATGCACACCTGATATAGGGTGTTGATGTCATTAGACCACACCCCTTCTCATTACAGAGATGCACATCACCTAATATGCTTAATTGGTAGTAGGCTTTCGAGCCTATACAGCTTGGAGTAAGACAACATGCATAAAGAGGATGATGTGGTCAAAATACTCATTTGCCTAATAATTCTGCACGCAGTGTATATAGTAGGGGTTAACAAGTATATGACATTGCCAGGCATACCTTTGTTTTTATAGTTCTGGATGCTTTTTTTTATTAAAAAAAAGTGCTTTATAGCATACCCAAGTGTCAGGCGTGGCCCAGGGTCTGTTACGCTCAGGCCACAACGCCTCTGTTGACGCCATGCCTGCTCCACCTGGTGATTGACACACAGTGCCCCCTGCCCATGGCAGCCCTGTGTGTCAATCACCAGGCAGAGTGGCTCGATGTCAGCGGACAGAGCCGCTGCGGACCCCTGGTCACTCTGGCACTGGTCATGGAGATGCTATAAAACATGTTTTGTTTTATTGGAAAGTATCAAATTGCGAAGTATCCAAACCTACAAACAAAGGTATGCCTGGCATATACTTGTTAACCCCTACTACACAGTGTCGCCAGTATAACCACTATAGATTAAGTGACAGATACACTCTAAGTATTTACGACAATTGTTGTTCATTTTGTTTACTACGAGTTGCAGTAAAAACAAAAGCTAAAATTTGTATCTTGTGTTTCTTTGTTTTCTTTAAAAATTGCAGTGGGAGGTTATTGTTTTATTCATTATTTTTTATGTTATTTTTTATAGGAATGCACTAAATATCTTTTTTTAATACTGAGTACAAGTGCTTCAGGTGCTCGCCGATAGCGATACTATCAGGTCATGCCATGTGACAAAGAGAAGGGGACTTACCTCTGACTCAGCCGGTAGATGCTGGAATTGGAGTAATTCCAGCATGCCCAGGCAGCTAGGACATGTTGAAATCTGAGTGATTGGGGTTTTTCTTCCCTATTGCGGTTTTAGGTATTGGGTAAAGTATCGCAGCATTTCTAAGCATACTTGTGTAAATGTATCGTTGTTATAGCTGCCCTCCCCTACTTTTGTCCTGGCCCCCAGTGTGCCCCCCAAAATTTTAAAGCTAGAGACGCCAGTGAATGTCTCCAAGATGTTAGTAAACCGAGTAGTAACAGTTCCTATTGTTTTGGGTTTGTGAAATCAGTGCAGACAGTATTGACAGATCTTATTGTTTCAGGTTTGTGAGATCAGCGCAGACAACGCTGCACAGTATCGGGACCTCCCCGCAACCGATGCGCCGGTAGGTAATGTCTAATTCTCAATTGTGTATACAGCATACCATAGCGCAAAAAGTCTCTTAGTTACTCACGGTTAAATGTGAGGGTAAGAAATCTAGTGCCTGCTGTGGTGTCCCACGTGTTCTCCGGCACATTCAAATCTTACCTCGCGATGTTCACTCTGTACTGTAGGGTGTATCGCAGTTTACCGCTGGTGCTACTCACATCGGGATATGGAGTGTAACGCAACTCACTTGTCTCCTGCTCACCTTGCATTGTAGAGTGTATTACAGCTTACTAGTTCCTGTTTATCTTGCGTTGTGGGGTGTATCTGAGTTCGTTGGTTTCCTATGTGATAAGTTACACAGATAGGTGAATCCAGATGAATGGTTTTGTCACCATGAGAACTCCAATTGTTTAAATGGCGGTTGCTCAAGAGAAAGTATGAAGAGCTCCATTTTTAAGTCCGTGTAGGTGTGTCAGGCATGAGGGTCTCCTAAAACCAAACGCGTTTTGGAGCTTTTAACATGCTCCTTCTTCAGTGGTGGATTTCCCTCTAATGCCTATGCCCTTTAAATAATAGTGTTCCCTCCAAAATATTCTTGGGTCGGTCAAAAATATGGAGTGGATTCTCCTATTGGTATATCTGGATCTTATGTCCACAACAAATATACATTGTGTGCTGCATTGAGTTTCCTGCATTTTGCCTGCGATTTTTGATATATTGTTTTTATTTGATTGTTGCCCTACAGTAATACCATATTATAACATAGTATATATTATCTGAATAACAAAGTAACCAAACAGGATAAAACAAACAAACACACATAATAGAATAGAATAAAATATAATAAAACAATAAGCAATAAAATATATATTTTTAATTATTACATTAACAAACATACAGGACTATATGACACCACATACCTCATACATCCAGTCCTCACAGGTGATACCTCCTCTGTCGTAGACCTTCTCTTTCCTCTTCTCCATTCAGCCCTTGACAACTTCTTTAAGCCACGTCTTGTCTCTGCAGAGTTTAGCAAACAGACATCTTAGGTTCTACATTTTTCCATCAGCCTCCATCCGCTGGTGCCCCAACAGTGTTATACTGCTGACAACCTCAATACTATTCCCACTGTGCTCCCCAATGTCCCCAAACACTATACAGCAGAAATAACAGTTCTACACAGATATTCCCCCCATAGTAATATAAAAGTCCCCCCAATAGCGATAATTCTTTACCACAGTGCCCTCCTTAGAAATAATGCCCCTTACAGTGCACAAATAATTATATTGCTCCCCAAGAGTGCCCTTGTTAGTATTGGTTTACTTCATAGTGTGCCTAATAATAATGCTCATCATGGTGTACCCAGTAGAATTAATTCCTCTCTCTAGTAGAAATTATGCTCCCTGTAGTATCCCCAGTAGTAATAAGGCTCCCTCAGTAGCGTACACAGTAATAAGGCCTACTATAGAGCCCTCAGCAGTATTAACACCCCACTATAGTGCTACCAGTAGGAATAATGTCCCCTATAGTGCCCCCACTAGTTAAAATCTCCCACTGTAGTATGCACAGTAGTTAAAATGCCCTTATAGTGCCCCAGTAGTTACAATACCACCTGTAGGGCCCCCAGTAGTTATGTAGTACCCCAGAGTGGCCGCTACCATTCTTACACCTAGCTACTGTCTCTAATGGCTAGCAAAGAATGTCATCTGTGTGTTTATTTCCGCGTCCTCTAATACTAATATTGCTATGTAACTGTTATTTATTATATTTCATGCACTGTGCCTGGTTGTCCAGAAGGTCGCAGTGTATCTGGAAGAGTACCTTTAATCATAATGGAGCTTACCATTCCATTCTCTCCCCTTTTGGGCAGAAGTGGGCTAGTCCTGCTTTCCACCAAGGGAGGGATTGCAGGAGCTGTATAGTGAGTTCAGTTTTAGAGTTCAAAGGGACCAGACATGGCACATTGAGGGGAGTGTTCCTCCCTTGTGCTGCAGGTGCCCTGGAAAGCAGCTTGTAAATCCCCCCGGTTCCAGGCACTTCACAGACAGAGTATTACAAAGTGGTCAACAGCCAAAGGCTCAACGGTACCAGAACTGCTAGAAAGTCCAGTAACTAGACTGAAGCCAGATATTAGCACAGCAGGAGAGAGATAAAGCAAAGAATTTAGGTTTACCTGCCAGTTTAGGCCTCATGCACACGACCGTTGTGTGCATCCGCGGCCGTTGTTCCATTTTCCATTTTTTTTCGCCGACCCATTGACTTTCAATGGGTCCGTGGAAAAATCTGAAAATGCACCGTTTGGCTTCCGCGTCCGTGATCCGTTTTTCGAGTCCGTGAAAAAAATACGACCTGTCCTATTTTTTTCACAGACAACGGTTCACGGACCCATTCAAGTCAATGGGTCTGTGAAAAATCACGGATGCACACAAGATAGTCATCCGCGTCCGTGATCCGTGTCGGTGATCCGTGTCCGTTTTTCCTATCATTTTTAATGCAAACTTGACTTAGTTTTTTTTTTCACTTTTCATGTCCGTGGATCCTCCAAAAATCAAGGAAGACCCACGGATGAAAAAACGGACACGGATCACGGAACAACGGAAACCATTTTTGCGGACCGCAAAAAAAAAACGTCCATGTGCATGAGGCCTTACCCTTAGACTTCTGGAGCCAAGAGAAAGCTCAAGTATTGTTTTGATGACGCAAGTTTATTCAAGTAAAACTGTAAACTTCACCAAGTCTGGACTCTACTTAGTTCACCAACTACAACTCCTTAGTTGCTACGGAGCCTAACCCCAGGGAGCGACAATATCCAGGTATAATATAATAGTAATAATTAATATATTAATATAATATAATATACTATAATATATAATATAATATAATCTACTTCTGTGCCTTACTATGAAGATCCACGGTGTCACTAAGGAATGACTTTATTACTTTTAGCACCCCGGCGAAACTGCACCATCGGGTGCACACCAGCACAAGAGGGGTTAATCGGCCATCTTGGCCATGTTTTTCTTATGTTGTCTTTCCGCTTCAAGCTTGGGGAAGAAGAAACCGCCCAGCCCAAGCACGGGAAGGGAAAACACTGCCCACCAGGATCAACCCACTTTACTAGCTAGAACCAGTAAGACTGCTCTGAATAATTTAGCACTCTACCCAGTATGGACTCACTCCACCAACTACACCTCATTTGTTGCAAACAGTAGGAGTGTACATAGTAAAGTGAATAATGATTTCAAATATAAAAAAATATATAATATATATATATATATATATATATATATATTAGTAAGGCTGAAGCTCAGCCTGCATTTGTGGGAGGGGCTTGAGCCTTTATCAGCCCCTCTCTCCTTCACCTGGTAGGCATTCCGGTCTTCAACTTCCGGGTAGGAGAGTGACGTGTGCTTCCCTCGTTCTGCTGGCCGCCTCACTCTACAGCTCTGCTTCAAGTGGGTAAGTTAGGGATTCCGGTCGGTGCCAAGCCGAGCAGGGGACAGCGGCAATCCTACCCCCATGCGCACGCTTCATCGGTTGGCGGTGTGCGTTCCAGCGTGGAGCGCATGCGCCTCCCGGTCCTGGCTGACGGCTTGATTTGACCTACCCCCATGGCAGTTGACGATACTGCTACAGCGGCGTGCGTTCAACCGTGGAACGCACGTGGCCCTCATCATGGCCGGCGACAGGTGGTTGGCCGGCTCCAATAGGTGCATATGCAGCGGTCAGCGGCGTGCGTTCCAGGTTGGAACGCACGCGCCTCCTGGTCCTCTCTGCCGGCTTGTTTTGACCCACCCCCATGGCAGTCGCTGGTACTGCTGCAGCGGCGTGCGTTCCACCGTGGAACGCACGCGCCCCCTTTCATGGCTGGCAACAGGGGGTTGACCGGCTTCTGCGGGCGCCTATGCAGCGGTCAGCGGCGTGCGTTCCAGCATGGAACGCTCGCGGCTCCTTGCCTGGCTGGCTGCATAGGTGGGGCCGTCTCTAATACAAGCGCCGGTTCTGGGGGGGGCAGCGTGCGTTCCACTGTGGAACGCACGCGGCGCCTCCTCCTGGCCGCAGCACCTTCGGTCCCTTACGGCTGCCCCAGGGTATGGTGAGGGAAATCACGCAGCCTCCCGGAGGGCTCGGCCACAGGAGGGCAGGGCTGGTGTTCCTGCCCCCATAACATGAATCCCGTTGTCATGGTTTTATAAATGTACAAGACCAGGTTAACTTTCTCCTGCGCCAGAGTTCTGCGTGCTAGCATCCCAGGTGGGGTGCGGCAGGGCCTTCTGCCATGCTCTTGGGTGCCATTGGGTAAAAAAAAAACAAAAAAAAAACTCCACCTTAGACGCTAAGGTGGCCATCCTTTGCAGGATTCGCCCTGATTCTTTTCAATTACTCTCTACCTGGTTGCGCCCAGGACGGTTTCATCTACCTGCTACGCCCAGGCCACTGTTGGCGTTGTGTTCATAGCCACTTAGATCTTTGTCACCAGGGCACAGTCGGTGGTCTTATCTTGTCAAAGTGTCTCCCCTGGATCGCCCAGGGCACGGTACGTTCCTGGTATGCCCAGGTCCTCATCCTTTTCTCCTTCTCTGATACGTGGGTCTCGTTGCACCTTTCTGCTTTGCTTTTGTCCTTGTCATTCTGTAATGTCTAAGGGGCCTTTCTCCGGTTGCTCCCCAAGTAGTTCTACGCTCTTTTTCCCCTGACTCACAGGTTCCCCATGTAAGTCTACCGCCCTTCGCGGGCCTCTGCTACGCGCAGCCTCTATCTCATGGCAACGCGCCATCGCTCCTTTCACCCACCTGGTACGCTCAGGTGGTCTCCTTCTGCGAAATAACCAATCAGATACCCTCGGGTCAATGTTCACAGTTAATTTGATTCTTCGTCTATCCGGCCAGGTCAGGTTCTGCTAGTCCATGTTACGGGTTCTATTTCGGGTACGTGTTTATCTCCGTCTTGCACCTCTTCGGTCCCGTTACTCCGTCACCTTTTCTTGTTTTTTTTTGTTTTTTTTTATCTGTCGCACCATTTATGTTTCAACAGCTCACTATGTCTCGGGCTTCGGATATAGATGACAGCCTATCTGTCTCAGGGACGGTCATGTCAGGCCAAGCTGGTCCATCATCCTTAAGGAGTTGGACCATTCCGAAGTTGCTGGCGGAGCTTAACCGAAGAGGCATCCCGCACCCAGCCACCGCCAGAAAGTCAGAGCTATACAAGCTCCTCATGATCAACACCAGCACTTCTGTGGTGCAATCGGAGACGTCTTCAATCCAGCTATCACTGGTACAGCTGCAGTCTACCTTGAACTCATTGGTCGACTCTGTAGCTGACGTCCGGGCGAGGGTTCAGAGCTGGAGTCCCAGCCATCCGTTGTGCCCCCGGCACCCGTCCCGCTGATCGCACCATCCACTTCGGTTTGGTTGACACCAGGTATGACCAGGCCCATTCCCCAGGTGGCCCCCTCGCATTTCATCCCTGACAATCTCAAGTGGGACATTCTGGCAGGGAAGGACATTAATCTGGCATCAATTCTCATTGCCTCCCAGGATGTGCCCGAGAACAGGGTGATCAATTGTGGGGATGTGTCTGTGGTCCTCAGGGCCAAGGACTCTCGGCTTAACTGCAAGTTGTCTATTCCTGAGTTTGTCTTAGCGTTTAGCCTCTTCAGAGACATTATCTGCACCGCACAGCCTGAGAGGAGGGAAGAGCTGGACAGCTACTTGTATCTGGTCACTGACCTGGGTCACAAGTATGGTGGTTCAGCCTTCTACGACTACCATCGTTCCTTCTCGGCTAAGGCGGCAGCAGCATTGGCACACTTCCAATATGTCACCAGCTGGGCCTCCATTGACACGGAACTCTTCTGCCGTCACTTCGCTGGCCTCAGGGCACCCACCTGCGTGATGTGCCAGTCTATTTTTCACACGTCTGAATGGTGCCCAAATAACGCTCACCCGTCTCAGGACAGGGCTCTCCCGGGAACCTCCAGGTCTCAGCCGTCCAACCCCTCCACTGACAAACTTGGCCGACCCATCTTCTACTTAGGAAGGAGTCAGATCTGCAATAACTTCAATTCAGGTGGTTGCTCCTATGCCAGTTGCAGATCTCTCCACGTATGCTCCTTGTGTTTTAGAGCCCATCCACGGTCCTCCTGTCCTAAAAAGGCAGCCAAAGGATCCTGACTAGCCAACATTAATGTGGACCTCTTGGCGGCTCTCCTTCGGGACCACCACAATCAGAACTTCGTGGCATTCCTGTTGGCAGGCTTCTGGCAGGGGTTCCACACATGGCTCATTACACTGCCACAGATTCCCTGGGAAGGCAGGAATCTGCTATCGGCCACCATGGACCCACCAGCAACCAGCGAATTGATCCGGTCTGAGGTGGAGAAAGGTTTCCTCATAGGCCCTTTCCCGCTAATTCCCTTTGGGTCATGGTGCATCAACCCAATCGGCCTAGTGTCCAAGAAAAACACTAATAAAAAAAGGTTGATCTATGACCTGTCCGCCCCTCACGTTTATGCTATTCCCAGCCTCAATTCCCTCATTCCGTCGGAGGAATTCGCCATGAGGTACTCCTCCATAGACGACGCCATACGAGCCATTCTGTTGCATGGCAGGGGCGCTTGGTTGGCAAAGGCAGACATCGCTGATGCGTTCAAGCTCCTTCCCATCCAACCACAGTTGTGGCAGTTCTATGGCATCGAGTTGGCCGGCCAATATTACTTTGCCAACAGACTCACGTTCGGCTCTAAAAGTAGCCCCTGGTTATTTGACCAGTTTGCCAAAGCGCTACATTGGATCTTGGTCCATCACGGTGGGCTTCAGATGGTCATCCACTACCTAGATGACTTTCTGGTCGTTGAGAGCCCGCAGGGCGGATCTGGCATTCTCGCCGTCCTCCTTAAGATGTTCGCCAGTCTAGATGTTCCGGTCGCCCAGGCCAAGACTGAGGGTCCCGCCACTAGGGTCTCGTTCCTGGGCATCATCCTGGATTCTGTCAGCCTGCAGGCCAGCCTCCCGGAAGAGAAACTCACTCAGTGCCGAGAGGTCATTTCCCACGCTGCATCCTCTGGATACCTCACTAGGGTCGAGTTGCAATCTCTTCTGGGCCGGCTTAATTTCGCCTCTAGGATCATGCCCCAGGGAAGGACAGCGTCATCCATTTGGACGGCCAGGCGATGGCAGACCTGGCCATGTGGGAGTTGTTCCTCGCCCAGTGGAACGGCATCTCCCTCTTCGTCCCTCCGTGGTCTCCCTCCTTCCCGACTATCTTTTCAGATGCCGCCGCATCCTGCGGTTACGTAGCCATTTGGGGTCCCCATTGGCTGGTTGACCGTTGGCCCATGTCTATCCTGGAGGATGCCGAGTCCATCTGCACCTCTTTCCTGTTGGAGTTATACCCCATTGTTGTAGCTGCTCAGGCATGGGGTCATCTCTGGGCTAACTCACCGGTGATGTTTGTAACAGACAATCAGGCTCTAGTCGACATCTTGGCCAAGGGTAGGGCTAAGTCCCAAAAGATCATGTCACTTTTGCGCCAGCTGGTATGGCTTGCCCTGTCCCACAATTTCCATTTACATTGCAGCCACATTCCGGGTCAGCAAAACGTAGCGGCTGACGCACTATGCCGGTTTAATTTCACCCTCTTTTTTCAGGTCATTCCAGAAGCCGATCCACTCAGATGTCCCACCCCGGCATTCAGTTCCCTGACAATGGGCTAAATACGCTCGTCTCCTCAGCAAGGGACCTGGCACAGCAGTCCCTCGCCCCAAATACAGCCAGGAACTATCAGTCAGGCCTGAGAACCTACCGGGAGTTTTCAAATCTGCACCCACAGGGTGGCCTAGCGGACATCCCATACATCATGGCCTTCATCGCCCATTGTCATCACCATTTGCATCTCTCATACAACACCATCAAGTTATACCTTGCGGACCATCCAACACCAGACCATTCTCCACAACCCGGGGGGAGGGCTCAATTTTTTCTGCACATGCGGTCAAGGCCACCTTGCGAGGGGTCCAGAAAGGTAGGGTCAATCCCCCGTCCCGTAGACAGCCAGTCACAGGGGAGATGTTTTGGAAGTTGTCTTCAGCCCTGGATGGTGCCCCTTTTGGGCCCTTTTCAAGCTTAGTCATTAAAGCTGCTATGTACTTGGGCTTTTACGGGTTCCTTAGGCCAGGCGAATTCACTTGCAGTTCTGCGGGGCGTAACGGTCTGTCCAAGGAACAGCTAGTGCGGAACCAGGACCATTATACGCTTAAATTAACATCCACTAAGACTAGCCAAACAGGTCCCCCGGTTGAGGTTAATTTTTTCCAGTCTGGCAATAAATGGTGCCCGATACAAGTCTTTGGGCAGCTCATGCACGCCATCCATGAAGCTCCCCCTCACAGCCCACTGCTACCACATCTTAATGGCTCTCTCATCTCCGCGCAATTCATCAGCCATATCCGTACTCTTGCCTCTGGCTTAGGGTTTGACCCCGGCTCTATATCTGGCCATTCCTTCCGCATTGGAGCTGCTTCTGCGGCTTCCCAGCTAATGGTCCCCGCTCATGTCATCCGGAGCATGGGAAGGTGGCGCTCATCTTGTTTCACCAGGTATATACCTAACCCACAGGTAGAAATTTCGCAAGCCTTTCAGTCTCTGGTGTTATGAGTTAATAAAATTCTTGAATTAACTATCTTGGTTTACTTTTTGCCCCCTTATAGGCTGCTCTCGTACCCGGCTCCAGGCACACCTCAGCCGGTTTAGGTTCAAGGCGGGCACGCATGCCCGAGCTCGTATTATTAGCCACGACCACAAATATATATATAATTATGTTTTTTTTCTTGTAACTACAAATAGCCCCTGACCCCAATTAGTACCGAGTAGTAGTCAGTCCCTGACCCCTGTAGTACTATATTAGTAGAAGCCTCACTTCCCTCCATACAGTCACCTGCAATGACAGGCCATATTGCAGGCAGTCAGGAATGTAATGCACAGCTTGTGCCGCTAATAGACTACAGGCCTAATGGCCTGTTAGCGTGAACAGTGGGGCAGGGAGCTTTTGGCTCCCATGTACTGCTACACACAGTATTCAACTGTTTCGTCGTCTTGAGGACGATGGTATAGTTGAATGTGATGGCGCCGTTGTGATATCTTGGGTCGTGGGCAAAATTACTGGGCTCCTAGCCAAGGATTTTTTGGCCCAGTGATGCCCAGATTGGACATAGTCATAGTGAACATACAACAGAGCATAAACTTCACTTTATTCATTTTGCACTTTAGAAAAGGGATATAGTATTTAAATATTTTCAAAAAGTGAACAATATAAAAATATACACATAGAGTGGGGACGGTGACGGCTGCAGCAGTAACCATGACAATAGTGGCCCCATGACAGAGTGGGGATGGTGGCAGTAGTAGTGGCCCCATAAGAGAATGGGGACAATGGCAGCAGCAGTAATAGCCGTATGACAGAGTGGGGACGGTGACGGCAGCAGTAGTAGCCCCATGACAGAGTGAGGGCGGTGATGGCAGCAGCAGTAACCATGACAATAGTGGCCCCATGACAGAGTGGGGATGGTGGCAGTAGTAGTGTCCCCATGAGAGAGTGGGGTAAATGGCAGCAGCAGTAGTGGACCCATGAAATAGTAGGGACAGTGTTTGCAACAAAAAACAGATCCTGTATTTTGACACGGACAAACAGGAAAAATAGTGCCCTCATAACAGAGTGGGTATGGGGGCCAACAGCAGTGGCAGTAACAGGGTTAATAGTGGCCCCATGACAAAGTGGGGGCAACAGCAGTGGCATACCGCACCAAATGGTTGCAGATCACAGTGGTAGCAGAAGGCCCAGTGACATGCATATCCTTTTTTACCATGAACAAATCAGTAGGCCAAGAAGCCCCTTTGTATGAATAGCAGTAGAGGGAGCAGGGGGGTGTCAGCATCAGAATGGTGGCAGCACCACGTGGCCATAAGTAATACCCATTTTGCAGAATATTCCAATGTGCCAGCACACCACAGTATGATTATTAGTGACAGAATGATCTATTCTGTTACATCAGGCACCAGTGTCTGGAAATCCTAGTTGATGCACACCTAATTCATTTTTATGAAGGTTAGTCTCTCAACATTTTGGGAAGAAAGGTGAGTTCTCTTAGGGGTAACTATGCCTCCTGCAACACCCACTCTGATGCTATACTACTGGCTGGGCAGGAAAGCATGCCCATGGCAAACTCTGCCATTTGTGGCCACAATTCAAGTTTGCATACCCAGTAGTCCACGGGATCTTGGATCATGGGTGACAGGGTACAGTCCAAGTATGCCACCACCTGCTGGTTGAGGATTTGGTGCATGTCCTGCTGCTGGGTGGTTTCTTCAGTAGGCGGCTGAAGAAAACTGCTCATCATGGACTCCAGACTGAAGTTGCTGCATATAGAGTTGATGCTGCTCCTGATCCCGCCCCCCTCCCCCCACCAGTCATAGCAGTGGAACATGAGCATAGTGATTACAGCCTATGGTGCTTGTAGGCAACGAGCAACCGACTACAGAGCAAGTCCCTAGTTGTGTAAAGAATTCCTGGGCATTTGTGTCCTTGTCTTCATCCTCCTTAGAGCACAGGTGTCTGTGAGATGTAGGTGCCATATCTTCTGGAGACAGACAGTGTTTGATTTCATTATTGATGATGCTTAGCAGTTTCTCCACACTGTGGCTCCGTTCACCCAGGCTGACCAGGTTCAGAACCGCGTGACAACACCTACCTTTGCCTAAGTGTGGAGGACCACTGTAAACTGTTCCTACATTGAAGGCTGAGGACAAAGTGGAGGATGAGGAGGCAGAGGAGGACATTGGCACAGAAATCACCCCATTACAACGCAGAAGCGGCATTGCCATTACCTGTCCAAGTTGCTGGTGTGCCTGGTCCAGAAGCACATTTACCCAGTGGGCTGTGAACAATATACAGTATATTGTCCTTGACCATAGTCATAACTCCATACATCAGCGCTAGTGTGAACTCTACCAGACTCCAAGAGCCTCAAGGACTGGTCCACCTTCTGCTCAACGTACACGCACAGGGCTGATACTGCTTTGTTGGAAAAGTAATGTCTCCTTGGGACTCTCCACCCTGGCCGGGCACTAGCCATCAGTTCTCTGAAATGTGCAACTACATGGAAAGTACCAACAACTTAGCTAGGGGCACGTTCATCTTCTGCACCGTTGGATGAGTGCACGCATACTATTGTCTTTTAGAAATCACTTCGATGATTGATTGTTGTCGAAAGAAGTGATAAGGGGTAAGAGTAGGAAAAGGAGCATCAGGAGCTATAGACGATGTTGAAGTCAATGGGAAGGGACAATAGCTTCCTTCTGCTGAGGGAGAGGAGGTGTGGGCCGGTGAGAGATGCAACGGTTGCTGCATCAGGCTGTAAGACTAAATGAGTGGCACTGTTTTCCCACGCAACTTTATGGTGATGCTCCATGTGTTGACGCAAGGACGTCATGCCAACATTAGCAACCTAACCTTCTGCCCATATATCCTGCATTAACTGGGATTGTGGCCGCAGGTGAACAAGATGCAGACGGCGATATATTACACTGCACTTTAATACTGAGGCACAGTCATTTTATGTATAAATTAAAGGTTAACTGGATTTGTGGCAACAGGTGAACAAGATGCAGACAGTGATATAATACACCGCACTTTAATACTGAGGCGCAGTAATTATATGTATAAAAATAAAAGATTAACAGCGAATTTGACAGCTTATTATGAAGATGCAGATGGCGATATAATACAACGCACTTTAAGGGTGCATTCATACGACCGTATATATTCTGTGGTCTGCAAAACACGGATCTGCAAAAAATACAGATGATGTCTGTGTTGCTTTTTTTGCGGATCCATTGTAACAATGCCTATCCTTGTCTGCAAAACTGACAAGAATAGGACGCTCTCCCTACACTGTCCCTGCACTATCCAATTAAAAGTTTTCTGCAAAACTGTCCCTAGTGCATAAGAGCTTGTCTAGTATTTCCCTAAGCTCATCTCACAGTGAAATGGGGGAGACCACACAGGGTGAGGCTTTTTATAGGGCTGTGATATCACAGGGGATAGCTATCTGCTGATTGGCTGGCTGCACGACGTTATGGGTGATCTTACTTTCCCGAGTTTTTTACTTTTATTTTGTAACATGTGCAGTAGCCATTTTAAGAATAAAAATCCAATTTGTTACCACACAGCTCGAGGAAATTTGGATTCGTGACAATTTTTCCTAAACTTGGATTGAATTCCACTTCGGATGCTTCAAGTCGCTCAACACGAAATGTTACATTCTAATACACCATGTCACTATAACATAGCCTAGTAGAAATTGTATGTAATTCTGTTTGTTCAAAACTTACACCTAAAAACTAATTTTTAAAAGAAAATATTTTAGCAGGTTGGATTTTACCAGTATTTTGGTTCCCATGACAAAAGGCCGGTGTACATGTCTATTCTGCACAAGGTACGGACAAGTTCTGTGGGATCCCTGCCTGGTTAATTTTAATGAACGTGAGCTTGTCCACATTGGCTGTGGACAGGCGGCTGCACTTGTCTGTGATAACCCCCTCCTGCCATGCTAAACAAACGTTCAGATAATACACTGGATGCAGGGCAGGCCAGCACCTCCAAGGCGTAAAGGGCAAGCTCAGGCCATGTGCCCAATTTGGAGACCCTGAACTTGAAGGAGGCAGACTCATCAGTCAGTACGTGTAGGCGTGTGCACACATACTGCTCCACCATGTTGCAAGTCCCCGTGACGTCCACGATCCAATTGGATATCTTCCCTATCAACTATCGATGTTTTTTTATGAGCCTACCTTGGTGATCATGGGTAACGGGGAATCAGGGTTCCATGCCGGAGAGGGATTTTTGTATACGGCAAAAATGGTATAATGTCACCCGAGAATGTAACAGACGATTTTTAGAAATTTAGATCCCTGTCACCTATGCAGAGCAGGGGTTTGTATACGGCATAAATGGTAAAATGTCACCTGAGAGTGTAACAGACGATTTTTAGAAATTTAGGTCCCTGTCAACTATGCAAAGCAGGGATTTATTCACGGCAAAATTGTAAAATTTCACCCAAGAATGTAACAGATGCTTTTGCACCCTGCTCCCTCTTTTGATACCACCACCTCTTCCTCCACACTAGACAGGTCACTCGCATGACCTTGATTCCATGTGGGGTCGAGGACCTCATCGTCCTCCACATCATCTACCTCCCAGTCTTCACCCCTGCGCTCCTTGTCGGTCTGCACACTGCAGAAAGCCACAGCAGTTGGCACCTGTGTTTCGTCATCATCCGAGATGTGCTGCGGTTGTCCTCCCATGTACTCATCCTAAAACATAAGTGGTTGGGCATCGGTGCACTCAATCTCTACCACTTCTGGGGCAGGGCTATGTGGATGGCCCTGGGAAACCCTGCTAGCAGACTCATCAAAAAGCAGAAGAGACCGCTGCATGACTTGGGGCTTAGACTGCTTGGCTGATTTGCAAGGGGGTGAGGTGAAGAGACTGATGGCCATGGGCTGCAGGTGCCAACTCTGATCTTTCAGCAGGAGACTGGGTGGGAAACAACGTAAAGGAACTGGAGGCACTGTCAGCCACCCAATCTACTATCGCCTGTACTTGTTCTGGCCTCACCATTTGTAGAGCCGCATTAGGCCCGACCAAATACCGCTGCAGGTTCTGTCGCCTACTCGCACCTGAGGAAGGTGTTTCACTTTTGCGTGCAGCTGGCACAGATCAACCACGTCCTCTTCCTGCAACAGGAGCTCCACCAGCAGCACCACGACCGGGGCCACGTCCCTTATTTGAAGCTCTCCTCATTCACCAACCAAACTAACAGATGGTTTATGTCAGGCGACAATGTAACCGCCAATAGTCAGCAATTAAGTTCACTGACAGTAAGGCAGTGCTGGTGTCATAAAAAGTTAAAATTTCTTGAGGTCACACAACAGTGTGACAGGCGAATTTTGTGCAATTACTTCACGGTCAAAAAAATGTTAATTTGTCAACCAACAATGTAACAGCAGTATTGACTGGTTGTACACTGCTCAAAAAAATAAAGGGAACACTTAAACAACACAATGTAACTCCAAGTCAATCACACTTCTGTGAAATCAAACTGTCCACTTAGGAAGCAACACTGAGTGACAATCAATTTCACATGCTGTTGTGCAAATGGGATAGACAACAGGTGGAAATTATAGGCAATTAGCAAGACACCCCCAATAAAGGAGTGGTTCTGCAGGTGGTGACCACAGACCACTTCTCAGTTCCTATTCTTCCTGGCTGATGTTTTGGTCACTTTTGAATGCTGGCGGTGCTTTCACTCTAGTGGTAGCATGAGACGGAGTCTACAACCCACACAAGTGGCTCAGGTAGTGCAGCTTATCCAGGATGGCACATCAATGCGAGCTGTGGCAAGAAGGTTTGCTGTGTCTGTCAGCGTAGTGTCCAGAGCATGGAGGCGCTACCAGGAGACAGGCCAGTACATCAGGAGACGTGGAGGAGGCCGTAGGAGGGCAACAACCCAGCAGCAGGACTGCTACCTCCGCCTTTGTGCAAGGAGGAACAGGAGGAGCACTGTCAGAGCCCTGCAAAATGACCTCCAGCAGGCCACAAATGTGCATGTGTCTGCTCAAACGGTCAGAAACAGACTCCATGAGGGTGATATGAGGGCCCGAAGTCCACAGCCCAACACCGTGCAGGACGTTTGGCATTTGCCACAGAACACCAAGATTGGCAAATTCGCCACTGGCGCCCTATGCTCTTCACAGATAAAAGCAGGTTCACACTGAGCACATGTGACAGACGTGACAGAGTCTGGAGACGCCGTGGAGAACGTTCTGCTGCCTACAACATCCTCCAGCATGACCGGTTTGGCATTGGGTCAGTAATGGTGTGGGGTGGCATTTCTTTGGAGGGCCGCACAGCCCTCCATGTGCTCGCCAGAGGTAGCCTGACTGCCATTAGGTACCGAGATGAGATCCTCAGACCCCTTGTGAGACCATATGCTGGTGCGGTTGGCCCTGGGTTCCTCCTAATGCAAGACAATGCTAGACCTCATGTGGCTGGAGTGTGTCAGCAGTTCCTGCAAGACGAAGGCATTGATGCTATGGACTGGCCTGCCCGTTCCCCAGACCTGAATCCAATTGAGCATATCTGGGACATCATGTCTCGCTCTATCCACCAACGTCACGTTGCACCACAAACTGTCCAGGAGTTGGCAGATGCTTTAGTCCAGGTCTGGGAGGAGATCCCTCAGGAGACCGTCCGCCACCTCATCAGGAGCATGCACAGGCGTTGTAGGGAGGTCATACAGGCACGTGGAGGCCACACACACTACTGAGCCTCATTTTGACTTGTTTTAAAGACATTACATCAAAGTTGGATCAGCCTGTAGTGTGTTTTTCCACTTTAATTTTGAGTGTGACTCCAAATCCAGACCTTCATGGGTTGAAAAATTTGATTTCCATTTTTTAATTCTTGTGTGATTTTGTTGTCAGCACATTCAACTATGTAAAGAACAAAGTATTTCAGAAGAATATTTAATTAACTCAGATCTAGGATGTGTTATTTTTGTGTTCCCTTTATTTTTTTGAGCAGTGTATTTAGAGATGCTTGCGGTTCTCCCAGCGGTCGTTTCGCGGCGAACTTTGCGTGTTCGCGATTCGCGGAACATGCAAACATATGGAGATATTCGCGCCCGCCATATTATTTTACATTGTGAAGAACTTTGACCCATGACACATCCCTTAGGTGGCACAGGACAGCCTATTGAGACGTTTCAGCACATGGACATACCCCCTACTTTATTAATAAACCTGATCTGGCCGCCATTTTACATTCAGTGTTTTACCAGTGTAGGGAGAGGTTGCTGTGTGGAGTAGGGACAGGATGTTAGGGACACCAAACGCTAGCTAATAGGGCCACAAAAGTCCTTTTAAGTGCTGGTATAGCTGTGCTATCTATATGTGTGATACACAGAGGGGTGCGATATACTTATAATATACTTCTATAATGAATAAAAAAAAACACATATATCTATATAGTGATCACCTGGAAGTCAGGGTCCTAGGGGCTAGGGGATTACTAGGGCCATTTTTATATAGGGTAAGATTCCATACGGGGTCGCTCTTATCAGGGCGGGTCGTCTGTGGTTAGGCTATCAGGGCCAAAATAGCACCCCCCTGTAGGGCAATATCTTTGCCCACCCTGTCCTTTAACACCACATCATCATCTAGCCCAGGGATAGATGTTTTTTGCTTTCCCTCCGGGATTCATCGATGTGCACTGGACCCCCCCCCCCCCCCGGATTGTGGTAGGACATATGGTTTCTGATTTGGTGCCGCAGAGCACTTGGTATTGCCTACCACATCTATGCTTTTTGCTTAAATTTAATAATTTAATTTATTATCATTTTGAGGGATATCTTTTCCATTCACATGTCCGCAAAATGGGTCCACATCCGTTCCGCAATTTTGCGGAACGGGTGCAGACCCATTTATTTTCAATTGGACCGGAATGTGCAATTTCCGCAAAAAAAAATAGAACATGTCCTATTCTTGTCCGCAATTGCAGACAAGATTAGGCATTTTCTATTATAGTGCCGGCGATGTGCCGTCCGCAAATAGCGGAATGCACATTGCCGTGTCCATGTTTTGCGGATCCGCAAAACACTTACGGACGTGTGAATGGACACTCATAGTAACATTATTAAAAGTTACGTTTTATCTTTATGTATATTCTAATGGATTGCCTTCCTTGTACAATGTTATAATATACTTTTTATGTTAGAAAGTATATTGTAGTGCATTTGTATTGTGCGGCAGTTGCGTGCGGTTCTGCTGAGATACTGCAGGTATATAGAGGGACAAGCGTTATTGAAACAAATAATATCTACTGGTGTGATATACCAGTCGCCTCCCAAAAAAACTGATTCAAGCAGGGTCTTATATATCAATATACTTTCTTTCTAGTGCATTTGGGTACTGTATAGTGCATTTGCGCATGCGCGTACGCTAAAATTATATTGCCGATATTTTGCATTGAAAAAAGTTATGAATGGAGATCGCAAATTCGAATAATACATCTGGTATGTCACTGTCCATGTTGTGGGACCATTTGTGCACTTCTAGTAATTATTTTTTGGCTGCAAATATGAGCTTAAGGTTTTTCAGGTTCGCCTGCAATTAAAATGAATGAGACCCGCTGCAAACTTGCGGTTCGCAAACATTTGATCGCGTTCGCGAACCATCCAGGAGATGTTCGTCCGTCACTAGTTGTATTGGACTGTCACAAATGCAGCAAAGGCCGCAAATGTGGTTTCTTGCACAAAATGGGTGTTTTTTTTTAAACCATAATAAATAACAGCAGTATCTAACGCTTGTATTGGACTGTCAGAAATGCAGCAAAGGCTGCAAATGTAGTGTATTGCACAAAATCAGTGTTTTTTTAAAACCAGAATATAACAGTAGTATCTAACGCTTGTATTGGACTGTCACAAATGCAGCAAAGGCCGCAAATGTAGTATCTTGCACAAAATGGGTATTTAAAAAAAAAAACTGAATATAACAGCAGTATTTAACGCTTGTATTGGACTGTCACAAATGCAGCAAAGGCCGCAAATGTATTATCTTGCACAAAATGGGTGTTTTTTTAAAACCAGAATATAACGAAGTATCTAACGCTTGAATTGGACTGTCACAAAGGCAGCAAGGGCCCCAAATTTAGTATCTTGCACAAAATTGGTGTTTTTTAAAAACCAGAATATAACAGCAGTATCTAACGCTTGTATTGGACTGTCACGAATGCAGCAAATGCCGCAAATGTAGTATCTTGCACAAAATGGGTGTTTTTTTAAAACCAGAATATAACAGCAGTATTTAACGCTTGTATTGGACTCTCAGAAATGCAGCAAAGGCCGCAAATGTAGTATCTTGCACAAAATTGGTGTTTTAAAAAAACCAGAATATAACAGCAGTATCTAACGCTTGTATTGGACTGTCACGAATGCAGCAAATGCCGCAAATGTAGTATCTTGCACAAAATGGGTGTTCTTTTTTAAACCAGAATGTAACAGCAGTATCTAACGCTTGTATTGGACTGTCACGAATGCAGCAAATGCCGCAAATGTAGTATCTTGCACAAAATGGGTGTTTTTTTAAAACCAGAATATAACAGCAGTATTTAACGCTTGTATTGGACTCTCAGAAATGCAGCAAAGGCCGCAAATGTAGTATCTTGCACAAAATTGGTGTTTTAAAAAAAACTGAATATAACAGCAGTATCTAACGCTTGTATTGGACTGTCACGAATGCAGCAAAGGCCACAAATGTATTATCTTGCACAAAATGTTTAAAAAAAAACAACTGAATATAACAGCAGTATCTAACGCTTTTATTGGACTTTCAGAAATGCAGCAAAGGCCGCAAATGTGGTTTCTTGCAGAAAATGGGTGTTTTTTTAAAACCAGAATATAACAGCAGAATCTAACGCTTGTATTGGACTGTCGCAAAGGCAGCAAAAGCCGCAAATGTAGTATCTTGCACAAAATAGGTATTTTTTTTAAATCAGAATATAACAGCAGTATCTAACTCTTGGATTGGACTGTCACGAATGCAGCTTAGGCCGCAAATGTAGTATCTTGCTCAAAATTTGTGTTTTTTAAAACCAGAATATAACAGTAGTATTTAACGCTTGTGTTTGACTGTCACAAATGCAGCAAAGGCCACAAATGTAGTATCTTGCACAAAATGGGTGTTTTTTTTTAAACCAGAATGTAACAGCAGTATTTAGCGCTTGTATTGGACTCTCAGAAATGCAGCAAAGGCCACAAATGTAGTATCTTGCACAAAATGGGTGTTTTTTTTAAACCAGAATATAACAGCAGTATTTAACGCTTGTATTGTACCATCAGAAATGCAGCAAAGGCCGCAAATGTAGTGTCTTACACAAAATGGGTGTTTTTTTTAAAACCAGCTTATAACAGCAGTATTTAGCGCTTGTATTGGACTGTCACAATTGCAGCAAATGCCGCAAATGTAGTGTCTTGCACAAAATGGGTGGTTTTTTTAAAACCAGAATATAACAGCAGTATTTAACGCTTGTATTGGACTCTCAGAAATGCAGCAAAGGCCGCAAATGTAGTGTCTTGCACAAAATTGGTGTTTTAAAAAAAACTGAATATAACAGCAGCATTTAACGCTTGTATTGGACTGTCACGAATGCAGCAAAGGCTGCAAATGTGGTTTCTTGCACAAAATGGGTGTTTTTTTAAAACCAGAATATAACAGCAGTATCTAACGCTTGTATTGGACTGTCAGAAATGCAGCAAAGGGGGGTGCTGAGCCTGACCGCACATGGAGAAAGACGTGTGAGCAGAGAGCTCCTGCAAAGCAGTCCCTGCAAGTTCACAAACTGACCCTCCAGAGATTATAAAATGGTTAAATATGGCAGAGACAAGAGAAAGAGGCAGCCGGTACACACCAGAACCCGAAAAACTTGTCGGACATCCACAGATTCCTGCATAGCAGGGCTCAGATTTCTCAGCCCCGTTTGCCAAAAATGGCAGCTGAAGACGCAGCGACAGTGTTGAGCGAGGAGGAGAAAAATCAGCTCAGTGGCAGTAATGATGAGCAGGGAGACCTAGAGCTCACTGCCGCATCTAAAGACTTCTTTTTAGATCGACAATTACCCAAGCACTTCGCCCAGTCCTATCAGATCTATCTGAGATCAAGTCGGACATTAAACATATTGGAGCAGATATAATGGCGCACTCAGAGGCCTTGGAATCACAAGCTACGGATTACTTAGTTCACCTAAACAGAGCGTTAACGCTCATAGAAGACCAGGAGAACAGGAACAGAAGATGGAATATTAGAATAAAAGGCTTACCTGAGTCCTGGGCGATGGAGTCTCTGAGGAAAGTGGCAGATGAAATCTTCTGTGATTTACTAGGGGAGACCGCAGCAAGGGCCGCGACCATAGAACGGATCCACAGGTCTCTCAAGCCATCACCCTCTCCAACAGACCCGTCGAGGGATGTAATCTGTGGTATTTTGTCTTACACAGACACTGAAAAGATCCTGAGAGCAGCAAGGGAGAAGGCTCCCATTCGATATGCTGATGTGGAGCTTGCTTTCTACCAGGATGTAGCTCCCTCCATCTTAGCAAAACGGAGGCTCCTCAGACCGCTATTGGAAAAGCTCAGACAGAAGAACATAGTATACTCCTGGCTCTATCCTTTTGGCTTAATGGTGATCCATAATGGACGCAGGATTCGAATCCACACACCAGAAGATCTACAAAAGTCCTGGCGCCAACTGGACTTGGATCCTAACGTCATTCCATCATGGCTGGCGATTTCAGCACCAGCCACTTTACCAACGCTCCCATCACAAGCTCCATGGCAGCAGGCATCCAGGAACAAACTTCATCGGCCGGAGAAGAATTTGCGTGGAAACATTCATGACCCTGCCTGAATGGGACTTAAAGGGGTTATCCGAGTTAATAAAAATAAAAAAAAAAACACTTAAAATCCATCAGGATATACATATAATTTGGTTAAGCTTGATTTCATCAAGTTAAAACCCATATTTACACCTTTTCATGGTCCTGTCATTGCTTTGTTTACATGCTGAAGTACATGCTGAGGGGGCGTGTACCAACAAAGCCTGAGCTCTGCCTCATGAATATTTCTGGGCGTGAACAACCTGACCTTCCCCTCCCCCTGCTCTGCACTTTGCATAAAAATAAATGAATACACACAGGGCAGAAGATCTCCCTGTCACATTGCAGCTGCACAGTGTAAGTTATGTTATTTTACATACATTTCTTTCATGTTTGGTTTTGTTTCTAGTCTAAAAATTTTCTTTCTGTTATTACAGTATATCAAGGAGGACGTATTTGCACTAATTCCAAATTCCGTCACCATAGAAAATGAATGGGTCCACACCCGTTCCGCAAAATTGCAGAACAAATGCGGACCCATTTGTGGATGTGTGAATGGAGCCTAAGGGTAATTTCACACTAGAGGCAGGATTGATCCAACAGGCTGTTCACCCTGTCGGATCCGCCCTGCCGCTATTTTGCCGTGCCGCTGGACTGCCGCTCTGTCCCCATTGACTATAAAGGGGACAGTGGTGGAGCTATGGCGCAGCACGGCAGTGCACAGCGAGCGGCCACTTGACTAAAAGTCGTGGATTTTCGACTTTTTATGGTACTTTCACACTAGCGTTAGTGTGATCCGGCAGGCAGTTCCATCGTCGGAGCTGCCCGCCGGATCCGCCAATCAGTGTGACAACTGACAGCATTTGTAGACGGATCCAGGTGCGGATCCGTCTAGAAATGCATTGCAATAACGGATCCGTCTATCCGCTTGTCACATTTTTCATGTTCTGCGCATGCGCAGACCGGAAGGGCGGATCCGTCCTTCAGTTGTTTTGCAACGCCGGATCCGCACGGCAGCTCCGTCGTCGGAGCTGCGTGCCTGCTGGATCCACCGATCAGTGTGACAAGTGACAGCATTTGTAGACGTATCCAGGTGCGGATCCGTCTAGAAATGCATTGCAATAACGGATCCGTCCAGCGGCACCGTCAAATAGCGGCAGGGCGGATCCGACAGGGTGAACAGCCTGTCGGATACGTCCTGCCGCTAGTGTGAAAATATCATTAGCATTATCTGTATCTAAGCAATATCTATATTATTCAAATATATATTCAATATGGATATTGCTTAGATAAATCCATATATTGGTGGCAGATAAGGATTTTATATAGCTGAATAATGATGATGATGATAATAATGATGGCCAATAATTTATTTATATTTCCCAGGGGGTGTTGAATGTGTACTAGTGGTTGGGGGGGGACCCAGGGCTGTAATAACGATCCCCAGATGCAGAGGGGAACCTTTACAAACTGCCACCTCTAGCCCCAGTGAATGCAGGAGGGACAAACATACCCTGTGCTGCTGGAGAAGAGATCACCTTGGTATGTACTGCACATGAGTGATCGCATAGCAGAGCCGAGGCAGTGACAAGAGCTGGAGGGGGGAGGGCACCAGAGGCTCTGACGTCTCGTTTACAGAGCCTGGCCACTCCCTCAAGCAGAGAGAAGCTTGTAAACGAAACGTCACCAGCAGAGCAGGGTTACTGACGTCAGGTGTAACATGACCCTGAACTGAACTGGCCAAACAGTGATAGATAGGTGATGAAAGCGATTTTAAGAATCTTTCACTGGTCTACAATAAATGCAATTAGAATAGATTTATTTAAGTCGGATAACCCCTTTAAACCGCCATTAGGTATCATTTAACACTCTGACATTGCTATGTCCATGAGTGATAGTTTACACCAGATAGCCTTCAATGTTATACAGTTGTACTGTTATGTTACCTCCTTATTTCTTTTATCTCTCAGGCATATTGTTTATCTGGTGTAGAGATCATTGGCCAAGGTAGATCCAAAAGGCTCGATCTTAGGCTACTTTCACACTTGCGTTCAGAGCGGGTCCGTCTGATGTCTGCTCAGACGGATCCGCTCCTATAATGCAGACATTTGTATCCGTTCAGAACGGATCCGTCTGCATTATAACTTGCATTCTAAGTGTGAAAGTAGCCTGAACGGATCCGTCTGCATTATAACTTAGAAAAATTTCTAAGTGTGAAAGTAGCCTGAACGGATCCGTCCAGACTTTACATTGAAAGTCAATGGGGACGGATCCGTTTGAAGATTGAGCCATATTGTGTCATCTTCAAACGGATCCGTCTCCATTGACTTACATTGTAAATCTGGACGGATCCGCTTGCCTCCGCACGGCCAGGCGGACACCCGAACCGCCTGCTGAGCGACGCGGAGGCTGAACGCCGCCAGACTGATGCATTCTGAACGGATCCGCGTCCACTCAGAATGCATTACAGCTGGACGGATGCGTTCGGGGCCGCTTGTGAGCCCCTTCAAACGGAGCTCACGAGCGGACACCCGAACGCAGGTGTGAAAGTGGCCTTAGTTATACTCATTATACTGTTAGAGTATAGTTTCTTTCAATAGCAGTATTAGAATTATTTTAGGTATCTCTCATATATGTATCTCATATAGGTATCTCTCATATATGCTCTGAATATTATCCCATCCCTTACTCACCTCCCACCCCCCCTCCTGATTCTCCCTCACATTCTTGAGGGATATATCTAAGTTTATTCCTTTAAACGACACTGAGAATAGAACTCCCCCCTCCTCCCCCCCCTGCTCTTCCTGCACCTCCCCTATGGCTGTTTAAAGTGTTTGCGGACCATCAGAGAATTAGTACACTACCAACAAATATCACTTATTACAAAGGCCTTACATTGCAAATGGCTTGCATTACAATATAGGGAAAAATTTTAATGCTTCTATGACCATTATTGTGTGCAGATCCTACCCCTCTCTTCTCCCCCCCCCCCCCCCACTCCTTTTTTTTTTCCTCAAAGGGATAGCTACCCCTTGGAATCTCTCAATGTTGTGTGAACAATATTGGTCATTGTACATTGTTCCAGGCTGAGATCCACCCCCCTCTAACTTTGCTAGCTGATGTACCAGGTGTCATTCAAAGTTAATCATTGATTATGACAGTTTTTACTAAGGTTAAGATATTTGTTGCTCAAAATGTCTTCCATCACAAATGTTCTACATTGCAAATAACTAATATCATGGTACAATAGAAATGTTTACATAGGGTATAAAACATCATTGCTTATAGACCCCCCCCTCCTCCCTCCCCCCCTTCCTTCACCATACCACTTACACCACTTACACCACTTACACCATTTTTTCAAGGGACATACCAAACGCCAGCAGAAAGTATCTCAATTATGTAAGGACGCCGCTCTTATTCAAACTCTTTACGTACTAATGTTTCTCTCATCCGGGATACAGATCATTAGATCAGGTAGATCCAGGGGGATTGGTCTCAGTCATACTCACTGCACTGTTAGAGTATGGTTTGATTCTTCTGCAGTATTAGAATTACTTTTGTGGGGTATCTACCATACATGCTCTGACTGTTATCCCATACCTTACACTTCCCCCCCTCCCCCTCCCCACCCACTTTCTTCCCCGTACCACCTCTATCGCCCTTTAGGAGATACCACATACCATCAAGAAAGACGGTTAAATTTCAGAGCCTATTAATGATTTAAGAATACCCACATCATCGAGCACTGCTATATATTTGACCAACACTGCATTTTAGGGATCTTCCTTTCTCTAACCAGACATTAACTATTTAGCCATGATCCACCCTACTAGTTACATACCGAACAAATGTTCTCTGAGACTCTGCCCAACGTGTTTCAAGGGTCAGTTTATCAATAACCGTTTATTTTCCTCAGGAGGGCTTATTCTGCCCCTCCTAAATGCACAAGCTTGCATACTGGAGGTCAGGATAGATACTGTCCTCGCTCCTTAATACATCCCCCATAAATCTAGAGGAGTATCAACTCTAGTATCCTCTTTCTGCAACTTAGTCGCAGATTTCATCTTTTCTATCATCTTTCCCTCTCTTACTTCTTTTTACTTTTTTCTTTCCTCAAGCACCCTTTTCTCAACTCGGTGCCCACTCTACTTCCCTTACTAACTCCTTGTACATCTCACCCTTTCCCTTTGTCCTTCTACCCCCCCCCCCCACATCCAAAACCAGCAGTCACAGATGGATTGCAATATCACAACACTCAATGCAAAGGGTCTTAACTCGCCCAACAGAAGAAGCCTTGTCTTGCTCCTTATGAGAAAGCTCAAAGCACATATAGTCTTCCTACAGGAGACTCATTTTAAAACCAATCGCATACCAAAACTGCCTAAATTGCCTTTTACACAATGGTACCATAACCCCAGTACCTCTTCAGCATCACGAGGGGGTGTCAGTTGCGGTGCACCATTCAATACCCTTCGTGCTTACTAACTCACACATGGATACAGATGGTAGGCTAATGTTTTTAAAGGGAGAAATAGGCACACAAAAATTCAAGTTCGCAAACCTTTATGTTCCTAACACAGGCCACGTGGCGTGGCTGTGCAAAGCAATGCAATATACAAAAACGGTTTGGCAGCACTACTGTCCCACATAAGGGAAAGCCATTCAGGAAAATACCTTGAAGGTAGTGGTGCACGCAGATGGGGACCCTGGCTGTTGATCCCAATGTCAGAATAGATATACAAGAAATCTGCAGCACTCGTCAATGTGATAAATCCAAGGTGGTTTATTCCATATACAGCAAGGTGGTGCGACGTTTCGACCTAACCCGGTCTTTCTCAAGCAACAAAATGAATTTAGTCTGTGTGTGCTTTATACCATACAAAGTGGGTGGAGCCATCGCTTCCCCAGGTGAGGTGATATATCCAATTATATCCAAATACATATACATCGTCATAATAATGAGGATTGTTTCCAATCCAGTATGGTGAACAATCTTAGTGACATATAAACATATACACTTCTATATAATAATAACATTGTCTCCTACCCTAAGGTGACGTCCCCGGGGTTCTAACCCATGTCCGCAGTGTTCTTACAGCGCGCTGAACTCAGCGTCCCGGAAGTCGCACTGCGCATGCGTGCCCGCCTACCATCAGCCAATAGAAAAATTTTTTCAAGTATCGCGTCATCTGTTGTCGTGGGTTTCCACAGGCAAAAGTGCTTCCCGGCATCGCACCAGATGACCCGAGTCATGACGCAGGTAGTTACCATGGGGACGCGGCTATTGACACATCAAACTGCTGGATCATCCGCGTTACCCCACATACTACCTCCTCATTATATAGATAGTGAAAGGGTGAGTGGCGGTGGGTGGAAAGGTCAATGTCATCGGTCCTCAGGCAGTAACATTTAAAATTACTCTATTAAATCACGGGTTCAAGTCCCTAAATGTTATATGTGGTTCCTCCAGGTGGAATACCGATTTCACTCGGTTCTCCCTCCTTCCTGAGGATACCCCATACCCATGCATACTTCTCCTTATGAAAGTGTACATGTCCCCATCCGTGACATCAGATGAGACATGTGTACACTTTTCAGGGTTATTTTCAGTCGCTAAGGGCACCACACGGATCGATCACCGCAAAGTGACAACAGTCCAGGTGGCCCACCGCGGCTGTCCACTCATGCAACATTATAGGTTCAGTGGCCATGGACCAACGTCATGCACTTACCACCGCCTGCCAAACCCAAGCACCATACAGTGTCAGATATCAGGCTAGAGTTAAACGGGGTCAGCATGGGAAAATTTGCGGATCAGGGATAGTCCCGGTGAGGTCCATCCTATGGGGGGACAAGAATAAATATATAAAAAGAAGTGTTAAGTGAAACCCATACATAAAATCCTCACAACAATAACCTTTGTTGGGCACAAAACTTAGTTACTAAAAACAAAAAAGAATTTGTTCATCTATACTGTGTGAAAGAAACAGGGATCCCTTACAGGAAGACCCCCAAGTTGAAGTCCCTGTTGAGTCCCCTTGGTTCCCGTGTATTTAACCTATATATCCACTTAAGTTCCAATTGTTTTAGAAGGGTTTCTCGATCTCGCCCCCTCCTAAGTGGTGGTATTCCATCTATTACCTGGAACCTTAATTGTGACACACTGTGTCCCAATTTGTGGAAATGTTCCGGTACTGGAAGGTCCAGGGCTTCCTTGCGGATTTTGGACTTGTGCTGTGTAATCCTCTTTTTGACCTCCTGTGTGGTCTCCCCCACATAGAGGAGCCCACATGGGCACTGAAGGATATACACAACATGAGTTGAATTACAGGTATAAAACTGCCTGATCTCATATCTTTTCCCTGTGTGCGGATGTACAAATGTTTTACCTTTTGCCATGTTATTACAGTGGCAACAGCCTAGGCATGGGTAACATCCTGTTTGTTTATGTTGTTGTGCATTCAGGGGTTTGTCTGCTTGTACCAATTTATCCCTGACATTGGGGCCTCTCCTATATGAAAACAGGGGGGGATTTTTGAATTCTGGGGTATCTGGAAATGCCTGAGTAAGCAATGTCCAGTTTTTTCTGATCACCGTGGCAACCTGTCTGCTCATTGCTGTGTACCTAGATACAAAGGGGATTATACCTGTAATTTAACTCATGTTGTGTATATCCTTCAGTGCCCATGTGGGCTCCTCTATGTGGGGGAGACCACACAGGAGGTCAAAAAGAGGATTACACAGCACAAGTCCAAAATCCGCAAGGAAGCCCTGGACCTTCCAGTACCGGAACATTTCCACAAATTGGGACACAGTGTGTCACAATTAAGGTCCGCAAGGAAGCCCTGGACCTTCCAGTACCGGAACATTTCCACAAATTGGGACACAGTGTGTCACAATTAAGGTTCCAGGTAATAGATGGAATACCACCACTTAGGAGGGGGGGAGATCGAGAAACCCTTCTAAAACAATTGGAACTTAAGTGGATATATAGGTTAAATACACGGGAACCAAGGGGACTCAACAGGGACTTCAACTTGGGGGTCTTCCTGTAAGGGATCCCTGTTTCTTTCACACAGTATAGATGAACAAATTCTTTTTTGTTTTTAGTAACTAAGTTTTGTGCCCAACAAAGGTTATTGTTGTGAGGATTTTATGTATGGGTTTCACTTAACACTTCTTTTTATATATTTATTCTTGTCCCCCCATAGGATGGACCTCACCGGGACTATCCCTGATCCGCAAATTTTCCCATGCTGACCCCGTTTAACTCTAGCCTGATATCTGACACTGTATGGTGCTTGGGTTTGGCAGGCGGTGGTAAGTGCATGACGTTGGTCCATGGCCACTGAACCTATAATGTTGCATGAGTGGACAGCCGCGGTGGGCCACCTGGACTGTTGTCACTTTGCGGTGATCGATCCGTGTGGTGCCCTTAGCGACTGAAAATAACCCTGAAAAGTGTACACATGTCTCATCTGATGTCACGGATGGGGACATGTACACTTTCATAAGGAGAAGTATGCATGGGTATGGGGTATCCTCAGGAAGGAGGGAGAACCGAGTGAAATCGGTATTCCACCTGGAGGAACCACATATAACATTTAGGGACTTGAACCCGTGATTTAATAGAGTAATTTTAAATGTTACTGCCTGAGGACTGATGACATTGACCTTTCCACCCACCGCCACTCACCCTTTCACTATCTATATAATGAGGAGGTAGTATGTGGGGTAACGCGGATGATCCAGCAGTTTGTTGTGTCAATAGCCGCGTCCCCATGGTAACTACCTGCGTCATGACTCGGGTCATCTGGTGCGATGCCGGGAAGCACTTTTGCCTGTGGAAACCCACGACAACAGATGACGCGATACTTGAAAAAAAATTTCTATTGGCTGATGGTAGGCGGGCACGCATGCGCAGTGCGACTTCCGGGACGCTGAGTTCAGCGCGCTGTAAGAACACTGCGGACATGGGTTAGAACCCCGGGGACGTCACCTTAGGGTAGGAGACAATGTTATTATTATATAGAAGTGTATATGTTTATATGTCACTAAGATTGTTCACCATACTGGATTGGAAACAATCCTCATTATTATGACGATGTATATGTATTTGGATATAATTGGATATATCACCTCACCTGGGGAAGCGATGGCTCCACCCACTTTGTATGGTATAAAGCACACACAGACTAAATTCATTTTGTTGCTTGAGAAAGACCGGGTTAGGTCGAAACGTCGCACCATCTTGCTGTATATGGAATAAACCACCTTGGATTTATCACATTGACGAGTGCTGCGGATTTCTTGTATATCTGTGCAAAGCAATGGACACCCTGCAGTTGCTTGCAGAAGGTACAATAATTGTAGGCACAGATCTCAATATGACACTCTATCCCCTAGAGGATTCGTCAGAGGGAAAATCAAAAATTTCTTCAAGAGAAATTGAGAAATTATGAAACAAACTACATGACTTAAGGTTAGTAGATATTTGGAGACTAAACAATCCTTCAGCGAGAGATTATACCTTTCACTCCGCTTCCCATAACTCATTCCACAGACTTGATTATATTCTAGTGTCTGCCTCAGCTTTAACTTTATTCTCATCAGCACAGATAGGAAACATCACAATTTCAGATCACGCTCCATGTTCGATACAATGTTACCTTGCTCAGCTCCCCCGTGGAGAATGGATATGGAAGCTAAACGAAACATTACTGGACACAAACGAAAATCAAACTTACATCAGAAATCATTTACTCTCATTTTTTTAAAATAATGACACACCCCAGACCAAACCGACCCTTCTATGGGAATCTCACAAGGCCTACATCAGAGGTGTTCTAGTGGCATTAGGTTCTAAGGTTAAAAGGGACAAACAAAAAACTGTTCACACATTACTAACGAACATAAACACAGTTGAAAAGGAACTGAAAATTAGCAACTCTCCTGATAAGCTAAATGAACTAAAAAACGTTAGGCGCCATCTGAAACACACACTGGATCTCCATCACGCAAAACAACAACTTTATTTTAGACATAAACTATATGCACATGGAGACAAGGGAGGGAGACTCATGTCAGCCCTAATAAAAAAATCCCGAGACAAAACATACATTCACAAAATAAAGTCCAAACAAGGATCAGTTTATACTCAAACGCCTGACATAGCAAAGGCCTTCCACACTTATTACTCAGGCTTATATAACCTTAGAGCCACCCATGATGCACTCCAACCAGAGCGGATACAACGTTTTCTATCTACCCTAAACCTGCCTACAATAGCAGCAGAAGAGGCCTCCGAACTCCTAACTCCAATCACTGCAGAAGAAATACGCAAAATTATGTTCAGCTTCCCCCCGGGAAAAAGCCCAGGACCTGATGGTCTCCCCCTCCTGTACTACAAAAAATTCAGTGATGTTCTGACTCCCCGTCTCACAACATTATGCAACCAGTTACTGTCAGGAGGTTCCTTATACCCACAAGCACAAGAAGCACACATAACATTAATACATAAAGAAGGAAAGGACCCTCAGGCATGCGAAAATTATCGCCCCATTTCACTACTAAATTTGGATCTGAAGATATGGGCTAAATTAATAGCCACGCGTATTAGCCCCTTACTCACCCGTCTTATAGGGACAGAACAGGCAGGTTTCGTTAAAGGAAGAGAAGGGCGTGACAATTCACGCAGACTCCTGCATGTCATACATGCAGCACACCAACACAAACGCCCATTGGCACTCTTAGGGATCGACGCTGAAAAAGCGTTCGATAGGGTGGATTGGATGTTTATTGAGGCCACTCTGCGTAAATCCAACTTTCCGCAGAATTTAATATCTGCTATATTCACGATATACGATAAACCTTCAGCTTGCATAAAAGTGAATGGCACCCTATCAACTCCATTCAAAATTACGAATGGTAACCGACAGGGGTGCCCACTTTCCCCATCTCTCTTCATTTTAGTTCTAGAAACGCTAATACACAGTGTTCGGCAAAACCCACATTTTAAAGGCTTTCAACTTGGATCCTTTAAACTTCAGTGTGTTGCTTTTGTAGACGACCTTTTGTTCTTAATGTCTGACCCCACCTCAGACCTACAAATCCTGATGAAATTATTTGAAGAATACGGTGCAATCTCCTCTTTCAAAGTAAACGTCTCGAAATCGGAGATACTAAACATCACCTTCCCCCCCCAAACAAATTGCGCGAAATAAGGGGACAATCATCGTTCCCATGGGCCTCCAGCTCCCTGAAGTATCTGGGTATCCAACTTCCAGGTAAACTCACTGACTTATACGCTTTAAACTACGCCCCTCTCCTACAAGAGGTCAAAAAACTATTACAAGAATATGATTTCCCATATATATCCTGGTTAGGGAGAAAAAATCTTCTTAAAACTTATATAATGCCGAAAATAATATATAAGCTTTCAATGATTCCGATAGACTTACCAACAACTTTCTTTACATCCCTTAGATCTTGGTTCTCAAAATTTCTCTGGAGGGGACGGAGGCCACGCCTGGCCTACTCACTCCTGACCAGAAAGAAAGAAGCAGGGGGAATAAGGATGCCGGACATAACTGTTTACTGCTAGGCAATACACATAAATAACTGGCTGGACCTAGTGAAACCCAACAAACAAATCAATATCATCCCCCTAGTCCAGACTTCAATAACGACACCATTAACAAAAATCCTCTGGTGGCCAACTGACAAAATCCTTTGGGATGCAAACTATAACCCATTACTAAAAGGCGCATGTAAAGTCTGGTCAACAATGAGAAAGAGTTTAGCACCCACCCCATCCCCCCTTATGCCCGCAAACTTAGTGCCAAACATTGTCACAAATATAGACTCCCCTTACTTGGAACTATGGGATAAACTGAAGGATCATTCTCTAACTGACCTTTTAACACTAAACAAAGCCCTGACACACGCAGAACTACTAAGGTTGCTTAATGTCTCAAATATAAACGCCCTACATTTTGCACACTTTCGTAAAGTAACGGAGAGATTTCTTGCTGCTTTCTCGATCAATAGACAACTTACCCCATTTGAAACTCTCCTTGAAGCAAACCAGGCTTCTTCGAGAAGAGTGGGAAACCTATACGCTCAAATTAGCTCCCCACAGGCGGCTATAAAACCAGCTTTTCTTGCCGAATGGGAAAAATAATTGAATATCTCACTTTCAGACACTGAAGTAAAAACCATTCTAGCCACATCACAAGGCTTCTCCCAATGTGTTAGGCTACAAGAAAACCACTACGAGATACTGACCAGATGGTACAGGACACCTGAGTTCCTTTTTAAACATAATCTTGCTCCAACAAACACCTGTTGGAGGTGTGAGACTGGTGAAGGTTCGCTATCCCATATTTGGTATACATGCCCAGTGATCGCCACCTACTGGTCCCACATAGAACAAACAATCAACAAGGTCTGCACAACATCTTTAACACTAAAGATAGAACACATAGTGCTAGCAAAAGCATCGACCTCATACAAACCATACAAACTAAATCTAGCCACACATTTAATAGCGGCAGCAAAAGTGTTAGTTCCAGTTCATTGGCTCAGCAGAGACCCACCTACTCATCATGAATGGATCCAGAAAGTTGATCAAATCTGCAAATTTGAGGAGATATCTAGTTATAACAATAGAACTAGAGACAAGTTCCTTAAGATTTGGAGCTCATGGCGAGACTTCCAGTTGTCGAGACGGGTTCTGTGTTAGCCATTGTGACCAAATGACCGCTCCAAAGGACCCTTTGCATTGGGGAAATGTTGTCTTTCAAAATGCTGTAGCGAAGAAAGATGCATCAAGAAAATGATGTGCTTAAGATAAAATGCTAGGTAATATATGCATCTGCGAAGCTGGTACCATACCCCCCCCCCCCCCCCCCAACACCCCCCACCCCTACCCAAACTCCTGTTCAACTTGCGGGCACAAACTTACTCTCTACTATCTGTTATCTGACATATGATACACACCATGTCAACCGCCTATTAGGAATATTCTAGAGATTGTACATTTTGGGAGGCATAGTAGAAAGGACTTGACACTAACAAAAACATAACTCCCAGTGTGTCCTCTTTTTGCCTGTATATTTTCCGATTACTGCACAGTGTTATCGACGCCATGTACCACTGCTCTTTTCCTAAGATGTATCTGTTATGATATGTTGGATGTACGTTGATGAAAATTGAAAATAAAGAATTATAAAAATAAAAAAAAGAAATGCAGCAAAGGCCGCAAATGTAGTGTATTGCACAAAATCTGTGTTTTTTTTAAAACCAGAATATAACAGAAGTATTTAACGCTTGTATTGGACTGTCACAAATGCAGCAAAGGCCGCAAATGTAGTGTCTTGCACACAAAATGGGTGTTTTTTTAAAACCAGAATATAACAGCAGTATTTAACACTTGTATCGGACTCTCAGAAATGCAGCAAAGGCCGCAAATGTAGTGTCTTGCACAAAATTGGTGTTTTTAAAAAAAACTGAATATAACAGCAGTATCTCACGTTTGTATTGGACTGTCACGAATGAAGCAAAGGCCGCAAATGTGGTTTCTTGCACAAAATGGGTGGTTTTTTTAAACCAGAATAAAACAGCAGTATCTGACGCTTGTATTGGACTCTTAGAAATGCAGCAAAGGCCGCAAATGTAGTGTCTTGCACAAAATGGGTGTTTTTTTAAAACCATAATATAACAGCAGTATCTAACGCTTGTATTGGACTGTCACAAAGGCAGCAAGGGCCGCAAATTTAGTATCTTGCACAAAATGGGTGTTTTTTAAAAACCAGAATATAACAGCAGTATCTAAAGCTTGTATTGGACTGTCACGAATGCAGCAAAGGCCGCAAATGTAGTATCTTGCACAAAATGGGTATTTTTTTAAAACCAGAATATAACAGAAGTATTTAACGCTTGTATTGGGCTGTCACAAATGCAGCAAAGGCCACAAATGTAGTAACTTGCACAAAATGGGTGTTTCTTTAAAACCAGTATATAACAGCAGTATTTAATGCTTGTATTGGACTCTCAGAAATGCAGCAAAAAACGCAAATGTAGTGACATGCACAAAATTGGGGTTTTAAAAAAAAAAGGAATATAACAGCAGTATCTAACGCTTGTATTGGACTGTCAGAAATGCAGCAAAGGCTTTAAATGTAGTATCTTGCACAAAATGGGTGCTTCTTTTTAAACCAGAATGTAACAGCAGTATCTAACGTTTGTATTGGACTGTCACAAATTTCAGCAAAGGCCGCAAATGTAGTATCTTGCACAAAATGGGTGTTTTTTTAAAACCAGAATATAACAGCAGTATTTAACGATTTTATTGGACTGTCACAAAGGCAGAAAGGGCCACAAATTTATTATCTTGCACAAAATGGGTGTTTTTTTAAAACCAGAATATAACAGCAGTATTTAACGCTTGTATTGGACTCTCAGAATTGCAGCAAAGGCCGCAAATGTAGTTTCTTGCACAAAATTGGTGTTTTTAAAAAAACGGAATATAACAACAGTATCTAACGCTTGTATTGGACTGTTACGAATGCAGCAAAGGCCGCAAATGTGGTTTCTTGCACAAAATGGGTGTTTTTTTTAAACCAGAATAAAACAGCAGTATCTAACGCTTGTATTGGACTGTCACAAAGGCAGCAAGGGCCGCAAACTTAGTATCTTGCACAAAATGGGTGTTTTTTTAAAACCAGAATATAACAGAAGTATTTAATGCTTGTATTGGACTGTCCCAAAGGCAGAAAGGGCCGCAAACTTAGTATCTTGCACAAAATTGGTGTTTTTTAAAAACCAGAATATAACAGCAGTATCTAACGCTTGTATTGGATTTTCACGAATGCAGCAAAGGCCGCAAATGTAGTATCTTGCACAAAATGGGTGTTTTTTTAAAACCATAATATAACAGCAGTATTTAACGCTTGTATTGGACTCTCAGAATTGCAGCAAAGGCCGCAAATGTAGTGTCTTGCACAAAATTGGTGTCTTAAAAAAACGGAATATAACAGCAGTATCTAACGCTTGTATTGGACTGTCACGAATGCAGCAAAGGCCGCAAATGTGGTTTCTTGCACAAAATGGGTGTTTTTTTTAAACCAGAATAGACCAGCAGTATCTAAAGCTTGTATTGGACTCTTAGAAATGCAGCAAAGGCCGCAAATGTAGTATCTTGCACAAAATGGGTGTTTTTTTAAAACCATAATATAACAGCAGTATCTAACGCTTGTATTGAACTGTCACAAATGCAGCAAAGGCCGCAAATGTAGTGTCTTGCACACAAAATGGGTGTTTTTTTAAAACCAGAATATAACAGCAGTATTTAACACTTGTATGGGACTCTCAGAAATGCAGCAAAGGCCGCAAATGTAGTGTCTTGCACAAAATTGGTGTTTTTAAAAAAACTGAATATAACAGCAGTATCTCACGTTTGTATTGGACTGTCACGAATGCAGCAAAGGCCGCAAATGTGGTTTCTTGCACAAAATGGGTGTTTTTTTTTAAACCAGAATAAAACAGCAGTATCTGACGCTTGTATTGGACTCTTAGAAATGCAGCAAAGGCCGCAAATGTAGTGTCTTGCACAAAATGGGTGTTTTTTTAAAACCATAATATAACAGCAGTATCTAACGCTTGTATTGGACTGTCACAAAGGCAGCAAGGGCCGCAAATTTAGTATCTTGCACAAAATTGGTGTTTTTTAAAAACCAGAATATAACAGCAGTATCTAAAGCTTGTATTGGACTGTCACGAATGCAGCAAAGGCCGCAAATGTAGTATCTTGCACAAAATGGGTATTTTTTTAAAACCAGAATATAACAGAAGTATTTAACGCTTGTATTGGGCTGTCACAAATGCAGCAAAGGCCACAAATGTAGTAACTTGCACAAAATGGGTGTTTCTTTAAAACCAGTATATAACAGCAGTATTTAATGCTTGTATTGGACTCTCAGAAATGCAGCAAAAAACGCAAATGTAGTGACATGCACAAAATTGGGGTTTTTTAAAAAAAAAAGGAATATAACAGCAGTATCTAACGCTTGTATTGGACTGTCAGAAATGCAGCAAAGGCTTTAAATGTAGTATCTTGCACAAAATGGGTGCTTCTTTTTAAACCAGAATGTAACAGCAGTATCTAACGCTTGTATTGGACTGTCACAAATTTCAGCAAAGGCCGCAAATGTAGTATCTTGCACAAAATGGGTGTTTTTTTAAAACCAGAATATAACAGCAGTATTTAACGATTTTATTGGACTGTCACAAAGGCAAAAAGGGCCACAAATGTATTATCTTGCACAAAATGGGTGTTTTTTTAAAACCAGAATATAACAGCAGTATTTAACGCTTGTATTGGACTGTCACAAATGCAGCAAAGGCCGCAAATGTAGTGTCTTGCACACAAAATGGGTGTTTTTTTAAAACCAGAATATAACAGCAGTATTTAACACTTGTATCGGACTCTCAGAAATGCAGCAAAGGCCGCAAATGTAGTGTCTTGCACAAAATCGGTGTTTTTAAAAAAAACTGAATATAACAGCAGTGTCTCACGTTTGTATTGGACTGTCACGAATGCAGCAAAGGCCACAAATGTGGTTTCTTGCACAAAATGGGTGTTTTTTTTAAACCAGAATAAAACAGCAGTATCTGACGCTTGTATTGGACTCTTAGAAATGCAGCAAAGGCCGCAAATGTAGTGTCTTGCACAAAATGGGTGTTTTTTTAAAACCATAATATAACAGCAGTATCTAACGCTTGTATTGGACTGTCACAAAGGCAGCAAGGGCCGCAAATTTAGTATCTTGCACAAAATTGGTGTTTTTTAAAAACCAGAATATAACAGCAGTATCTAAAGCTTGTATTGGACTTTCACGAATGCAGCAAAGGCCGCAAATGTAGTATCTTGCACAAAATGGGTATTTTTTTAAAACCAGAATATAACAGAAGTATTTAACGCTTGTATTGGGCTGTCACAAATGCAGCAAAGGCCACAAATGTAGTAACTTGCACAAAATGGGTGTTTCTTTAAAACCAGTATATAACAGCAGTATTTAATGCTTGTATTGGACTCTCAGAAATGCAGCAAAAAACGCAAATGTAGTGACATGCACAAAATTGGGGTTTTTTAAAAAAAAGGAATATAACAGCAGTATCTAACGCTTGTATTGGACTGTCAGAAATGCAGCAAAGGCTTTAAATGTAGTATCTTGCACAAAATGGGTGCTTCTTTTTAAACCAGAATGTAACAGCAGTATCTAACGCTTGTATTGGACTGTCACAAATTTCAGCAAAGGCCGCAAATGTAGTATCTTGCACAAAATGGGTGTTTTTTTAAAACCAGAATATAACAGCAGTATTTAACGATTTTATTGGACTGTCACAAAGGCAGAAAGGGCCACAAATTTATTATCTTGCACAAAATGGGTGTTTTTTTAAAACCAGAATATAACAGCAGTATTTAACGCTTGTATTGGACTCTCAGAATTGCAGCAAAGGCCGCAAATGTAGTTTCTTGCACAAAATTGGTGTTTTTAAAAAAACGGAATATAACAACACTATCTAACGCTTGAATTGGACTGTTACGAATGCAGCAAAGGCCGCAAATGTGGTTTCTTGCACAAAATGGGTGTTTTTTTTAAACCAGAATAAAACAGCAGTATCTAACGCTTGTATTGGACTGTCACAAAGGCAGCAAGGGCCGCAAACTTAGTATCTTGCACAAAATGGGTGTTTTTTTAAAACCAGAATATAACAGAAGTATTTAATGCTTGTATTGGACTGTCACAAAGGCAGAAAGGGCCGCAAACTTAGTATCTTGCACAAAATTGGTGTTTTTTAAAAACCAGAATATAACAGCAGTATCTAACGCTTGTATTGGATTTTCACGAATGCAGCAAAGGCCGCAAATGTAGTATCTTGCACAAAATGGGTGTTTTTTTAAAACCATAATATAACAGCAGTATTTAACGCTTGTATTGGACTCTCAGAATTGCAGCAAAGGCCGCAAATGTAGTGTCTTGCACAAAATTGGTGTCTTAAAAAAACGGAATATAACAGCAGTATCTAACGCTTGTATTGGACTGTCACGAATGCAGCAAAGGCCGCAAATGTGGTTTCTTGCACAAAATGGGTGTTTTTTTTAAACCAGAATAGACCAGCAGTATCTAAAGCTTGTATTGGACTCTTAGAAATGCAGCAAAGGCCGCAAATGTAGTATCTTGCACAAAATGGGTGTTTTTTTAAAACCATAATATAACAGCAGTATCTAACGCTTGTATTGAACTGTCACAAATGCAGCAAAGGCCGCAAATGTAGTGTCTTGCACACAAAATGGGTGTTTTTTTAAAACCAGAATATAACAGCAGTATTTAACACTTGTATGGGACTCTCAGAAATGCAGCAAAGGCCGCAAATGTAGTGTCTTGCACAAAATTGGTGTTTTTAAAAAAACTGAATATAACAGTAGTATCTCACGTTTGTATTGGACTGTCACGAATGCAGCAAAGGCCGCAAATGTGGTTTCTTGCACAAAATGGGTGTTTTTTTTTAAACCAGAATAAAACAGCAGTATCTGACGCTTGTATTGGACTCTTAGAAATGCAGCAAAGGCCGCAAATGTAGTGTCTTGCACAAAATGGGTGTTTTTTTAAAACCATAATATAACAGCAGTATCTAACGCTTGTATTGGACTGTCACAAAGGCAGCAAGGGCCGCAAATTTAGTATCTTGCACAAAATTGGTGTTTTTTAAAAACCAGAATATAACAGCAGTATCTAAAGCTTGTATTGGACTGTCACGAATGCAGCAAAGGCCGCAAATGTAGTATCTTGCACAAAATGGGTGTTTTTTTAAAACCAGAATATAACAGAAGTATTTAACGCTTGTATTGGGCTGTCACAAATGCAGCAAAGGCCACAAATGTAGTAACTTGCACAAAATGGGTGTTTCTTTAAAACCAGTATATAACAGCAGTATTTAATGCTTGTATTGGACTCTCAGAAATGCAGCAAAAAACGCAAATGTAGTGACATGCACAAAATTGGGGTTTTTAAAAAAAAAAAGGAATATAACAGCAGTATCTAACGCTTGTATTGGACTGTCAGAAATGCAGCAAAGGCTTTAAATGTAGTATCTTGCACAAAATGGGTGCTTCTTTTTAAACCAGAATGTAACAGCAGTATCTAACGCTTGTATTGGACTGTCACAAATTTCAGCAAAGGCCGCAAATGTAGTATCTTGCACAAAATGGGTGTTTTTTTAAAACCAGAATATAACAGCAGTATTTAACGATTTTATTGGACTGTCACAAAGGCAAAAAGGGCCACAAATGTATTATCTTGCACAAAATGGGTGTTTTTTTAAAACCAGAATATAACAGCAGTATTTAACGCTTGTATTGGACTGTCACAAATGCAGCAAAGGCCGCAAATGTAGTGTCTTGCACACAAAATGGGTGTTTTTTTAAAACCAGAATATAACAGCAGTATTTAACACTTGTATCGGACTCTCAGAAATGCAGCAAAGGCCGCAAATGTAGTGTCTTGCACAAAATCGGTGTTTTTAAAAAAAACTGAATATAACAGCAGTGTCTCACGTTTGTATTGGACTGTCACGAATGCAGCAAAGGCCACAAATGTGGTTTCTTGCACAAAATGGGTGTTTTTTTTAAACCAGAATAAAACAGCAGTATCTGACGCTTGTATTGGACTCTTAGAAATGCAGCAAAGGCCGCAAATGTAGTGTCTTGCACAAAATGGGTGTTTTTTTAAAACCATAATATAACAGCAGTATCTAACGCTTGTATTGGACTGTCACAAAGGCAGCAAGGGCCGCAAATTTAGTATCTTGCACAAAATTGGTGTTTTTTAAAAACCAGAATATAACAGCAGTATCTAAAGCTTGTATTGGACTTTCACGAATGCAGCAAAGGCCGCAAATGTAGTATCTTGCACAAAATGGGTATTTTTTTAAAACCAGAATATAACAGAAGTATTTAACGCTTGTATTGGGCTGTCACAAATGCAGCAAAGGCCACAAATGTAGTAACTTGCACAAAATGGGTGTTTCTTTAAAACCAGTATATAACAGCAGTATTTAATGCTTGTATTGGACTCTCAGAAATGCAGCAAAAAACGCAAATGTAGTGACATGCACAAAATTGGGGTTTTTAAAAAAAAAGGAATATAACAGCAGTATCTAACGCTTGTATTGGACTGTCAGAAATGCAGCAAAGGCTTTAAATGTAGTATCTTGCACAAAATGGGTGCTTCTTTTTAAACCAGAATGTAACAGCAGTATCTAACGCTTGTATTGGACTGTCACAAATTTCAGCAAAGGCCGCAAATGTAGTATCTTGCACAAAATGGGTGTTTTTTTAAAACCAGAATATAACAGCAGTATTTAACGATTTTATTGGACTGTCACAAAGGCAGAAAGGGCCACAAATGTATTATCTTGCACAAAATGGGTGTTTTTTTAAAACCAGAATATAACAGCAGTATTTAACGCTTGTATTGGACTCTCAGAATTGCAGCAAAGGCCGCAAATGTAGTTTCTTGCACAAAATTGGTGTTTTTAAAAAAACGGAATATAACAACAGTATCTAACGCTTGTATTGGACTGTTACGAATGCAGCAAAGGCCGCAAATGTGGTTTCTTGCACAAAATGGGTGTTTTTTTTAAACCAGAATAAAACAGCAGTATCTAACGCTTGTATTGGACTGTCACAAAGGCAGCAAGGGCCGCAAACTTAGTATCTTGCACAAAATGGGTGTTTTTTTAAAACCAGAATATAACAGAAGTATTTAATGCTTGTATTGGACTGTCCCAAAGGCAGAAAGGGCCGCAAACTTAGTATCTTGCACAAAATTGGTGTTTTTTAAAAACCAGAATATAACAGCAGTATCTAACGCTTGTATTGGATTTTCACGAATGCAGCAAAGGCCGCAAATGTAGTATCTTGCACAAAATGGGTGTTTTTTTAAAACCATAATATAACAGCAGTATTTAACGCTTGTATTGGACTCTCAGAATTGCAGCAAAGGCCGCAAATGTAGTGTCTTGCACAAAATTGGTGTCTTAAAAAAACGGAATATAACAGCAGTATCTAACGCTTGTATTGGACTGTCACGAATGCAGCAAAGGCCGCAAATGTGGTTTCTTGCACAAAATGGGTGTTTTTTTTAAACCAGAATAGACCAGCAGTATCTAAAGCTTGTATTGGACTCTTAGAAATGCAGCAAAGGCCGCAAATGTAGTATCTTGCACAAAATGGGTGTTTTTTTAAAACCATAATATAACAGCAGTATCTAACGCTTGTATTGAACTGTCACAAATGCAGCAAAGGCCGCAAATGTAGTGTCTTGCACACAAAATGGGTGTTTTTTTAAAACCAGAATATAACAGCAGTATTTAACACTTGTATGGGACTCTCAGAAATGCAGCAAAGGCCGCAAATGTAGTGTCTTGCACAAAATTGGTGTTTTTAAAAAAACTGAATATAACAGCAGTATCTCACGTTTGTATTGGACTGTCACGAATGCAGCAAAGGCCGCAAATGTGGTTTCTTGCACAAAATGGGTGTTTTTTTTTTAAACCAGAATAAAACAGCAGTATCTGACGCTTGTATTGGACTCTTAGAAATGCAGCAATGGCCGCAAATGTAGTGTCTTGCACAAAATGGGTGTTTTTTTAAAACCATAATATAACAGCAGTATCTAACGCTTGTATTGGACTGTCACAAAGGCAGCAAGGGCCGCAAATTTAGTATCTTGCACAAAATTGGTGTTTTTTAAAAACCAGAATATAACAGCAGTATCTAAAGCTTGTATTGGACTGTCACGAATGCAGCAAAGGCCGCAAATGTAGTATCTTGCACAAAATGGGTGTTTTTTTAAAACCATAATATAACAGCAGTATTTAACGCTTGTATTGGACTCTCAGAATTGCAGCAAAGGCCGCAAATGTAGTGTCTTGCACAAAATTGGTGTCTTAAAAAAACGGAATATAACAGCAGTATCTAACGCTTGTATTGGACTGTCACGAATGCAGCAAAGGCCGCAAATGTGGTTTCTTGCACAAAATGGGTGTTTTTTTTAAACCAGAATAGACCAGCAGTATCTAAAGCTTGTATTGGACTCTTAGAAATGCAGCAAAGGCCGCAAATGTAGTATCTTGCACAAAATGGGTGTTTTTTTAAAACCATAATATAACAGCAGTATCTAACGCTTGTATTGAACTGTCACAAATGCAGCAAAGGCCGCAAATGTAGTGTCTTGCACACAAAATGGGTGTTTTTTTAAAACCAGAATATAACAGCAGTATTTAACACTTGTATGGGACTCTCAGAAATGCAGCAAAGGCCGCAAATGTAGTGTCTTGCACAAAATTGGTGTTTTTAAAAAAACTGAATATAACAGTAGTATCTCACGTTTGTATTGGACTGTCACGAATGCAGCAAAGGCCGCAAATGTGGTTTCTTGCACAAAATGGGTGTTTTTTTTTTAAACCAGAATAAAACAGCAGTATCTGACGCTTGTATTGGACTCTTAGAAATGCAGCAATGGCCGCAAATGTAGTGTCTTGCACAAAATGGGTGTTTTTTTAAAACCATAATATAACAGCAGTATCTAACGCTTGTATTGGACTGTCACAAAGGCAGCAAGGGCCGCAAATTTAGTATCTTGCACAAAATTGGTGTTTTTTAAAAACCAGAATATAACAGCAGTATCTAAAGCTTGTATTGGACTGTCACGAATGCAGCAAAGGCCGCAAATGTAGTATCTTGCACAAAATGGGTATTTTTTTAAAACCAGAATATAACAGAAGTATTTAACGCTTGTATTGGGCTGTCACAAATGCAGCAAAGGCCACAAATGTAGTAACTTGCACAAAATGGGTGTTTCTTTAAAACCAGTATATAACAGCAGTATTTAATGCTTGTATTGGACTCTCAGAAATGCAGCAAAAAACGCAAATGTAGTGACATGCACAAAATTGGGGTTTTTAAAAAAAAAAAGGAATATAACAGCAGTATCTAACGCTTGTATTGGACTGTCAGAAATGCAGCAAAGGCTTTAAATGTAGTATCTTGCACAAAATGGGTGCTTCTTTTTAAACCAGAATGTAACAGCAGTATCTAACGCTTGTATTGGACTGTCACAAATTTCAGCAAAGGCCGCAAATGTAGTATCTTGCACAAAATGGGTGTTTTTTTAAAACCAGAATATAACAGCAGTATTTAACGATTTTATTGGACTGTCACAAAGGCAAAAAGGGCCACAAATGTATTATCTTGCACAAAATGGGTGTTTTTTTAAAACCAGAATATAACAGCAGTATTTAACGCTTGTATTGGACTGTCACAAATGCAGCAAAGGCCGCAAATGTAGTGTCTTGCACACAAAATGGGTGTTTTTTTAAAACCAGAATATAACAGCAGTATTTAACACTTGTATCGGACTCTCAGAAATGCAGCAAAGGCCGCAAATGTAGTGTCTTGCACAAAATTGGTGTTTTTAAAAAAAACTGAATATAACAGCAGTGTCTCACGTTTGTATTGGACTGTCACGAATGCAGCAAAGGCCACAAATGTGGTTTCTTGCACAAAATGGGTGGTTTTTTTAAACCAGAATAAAACAGCAGTATCTGACGCTTGTATTGGACTCTTAGAAATGCAGCAAAGGCCGCAAATGTAGTGTCTTGCACAAAATGGGTGTTTTTTTAAAACCATAATATAACAGCAGTATCTAACGCTTGTATTGGACTGTCACAAAGGCAGCAAGGGCCGCAAATTTAGTATCTTGCACAAAATTGGTGTTTTTTAAAAACCAGAATATAACAGCAGTATCTAAAGCTTGTATTGGACTGTCACGAATGCAGCAAAGGCCGCAAATGTAGTATCTTGCACAAAATGGGTATTTTTTTAAAACCAGAATATAACAGAAGTATTTAACGCTTGTATTGGGCTGTCACAAATGCAGCAAAGGCCACAAATGTAGTAACTTGCACAAAATGGGTGTTTCTTTAAAACCAGTATATAACAGCAGTATTTAATGCTTGTATTGGACTCTCAGAAATGCAGCAAAAAACGCAAATGTAGTGACATGCACAAAATTGGGGTTTTTTAAAAAAAAGGAATATAACAGCAGTATCTAACGCTTGTATTGGACTGTCAGAAATGCAGCAAAGGCTTTAAATGTAGTATCTTGCACAAAATGGGTGCTTCTTTTAAACCAGAATGTAACAGCAGTATCTAACGCTTGTATTGGACTGTCACAAATTTCAGCAAAGGCCGCAAATGTAGTATCTTGCACAAAATGGGTGTTTTTTTAAAACCAGAATATAACAGCAGTATTTAACGATTTTATTGGACTGTCACAAAGGCAGAAAGGGCCACAAATGTATTATCTTGCACAAAATGGGTGTTTTTTTAAAACCAGAATATAACAGCAGTATTTAACGCTTGTATTGGACTCTCAGAATTGCAGCAAAGGCCGCAAATGTAGTTTCTTGCACAAAATTGGTGTTTTAAAAAAACGGAATATAACAACAGTATCTAACGCTTGTATTGGACTGTTACGAATGCAGCAAAGGCCGCAAATGTGGTTTCTTGCACAAAATGGGTGTTTTTTTTAAACCAGAATAAAACAGCAGTATCTAACGCTTGTATTGGACTGTCACAAAGGCAGCAAGGGCCGCAAACTTAGTATCTTGCACAAAATGGGTGTTTTTTAAAACCAGAATATAACAGAAGTATTTAATGCTTGTATTGGACTGTCCCAAAGGCAGAAAGGGCCGCAAACTTAGTATCTTGCACAAAATTGGTGTTTTTTAAAAACCAGAATATAACAGCAGTATCTAACGCTTGTATTGGATTTTCACGAATGCAGCAAAGGCCGCAAATGTAGTATCTTGCACAAAATGGGTGTTTTTTTAAAACCATAATATAACAGCAGTATTTAACGCTTGTATTGGACTCTCAGAATTGCAGCAAAGGCCGCAAATGTAGTGTCTTGCACAAAATTGGTGTCTTAAAAAAACGGAATATAACAGCAGTATCTAACGCTTGTATTGGACTGTCACGAATGCAGCAAAGGCCGCAAATGTAGTATCTTGCACAAAATGGGTGTTTTTTTAAAACCATAATATAACAGCAGTATCTAACGCTTGTATTGAACTGTCACAAATGCAGCAAAGGCCGCAAATGTAGTGTGTTGCACACAAAATGGGTGTTTTTTTAAAACCAGAATATAACAGCAGTATTTAACACTTGTATGGGACTCTCAGAAATGCAGCAAAGGCCGCAAATGTAGTGTCTTGCACAAAATTGGTGTTTTTAAAAAAACTGAATATAACAGCAGTATCTCACGTTTGTATTGGACTGTCACGAATGCAGCAAAGGCCGCAAATGTGGTTTCTTGCACAAAATGGGTGGTTTTTTTAAACCAGAATAGAACAGCAGTATCTGACGCTTGTATTGGACTCTTAGAAATGCAGCAAAGGCCGCAAATGTAGTGTCTTGCACAAAATGGGTGTTTTTTTAAAACCATAATATAACAGCAGTATCTAACGCTTGTATTGGACTGTCACAAAGGCAGCAAGGGCCGCAAATGTAGTGTCTTGCACACAAAATGGGTGTTTTTTTAAAACCAGAATATAACAGCAGTATCTAAAGCTTGTATTGGACTCTCACGATTGCAGCAAAGGCCGCAAATGTAGTATCTTGCACAAAATGGGTATTTTTTAAAAACCAGAATATAACAGAAGTATTTAACGCTTGTATTGGGCTGTCACAAATGCAGCAAAGGCCACAAATGTAGTAACTTGCACAAAATGGGTGTTTCTTTAAAACCAGTATATAACAGCAGTATTTAATGCTTGTATTGGACTCTCAGAAATGCAGCAAAAAACGCAAATGTAGTGACATGCACAAAATTGGGGTTTTTTAAAAAAAAGGAATATAACAGCAGTATCTAACGCTTGTATTGGACTGTCAGAAATGCAGCAAAGGCTTTAAATGTAGTATCTTGCACAAAATGGGTGCTTCTTTTTAAACCAGAATGTAACAGCAGTATCTAACGCTTGTATTGGACTGTCACAAATTTCAGCAAAGGCCGCAAATGTAGTATCTTGCACAAAATGGGTGTTTTTTTAAAACCAGAATATAACAGCAGTATTTAACGATTTTATTGGACTGTCACAAAGGCAGAAAGGGCCACAAATGTATTATCTTGCACAAAATGGGTGTTTTTTTAAAACCAGAATATAACAGCAGTATTTAACGCTTGTATTGGACTCTCAGAATTGCAGCAAAGGCCGCAAATGTAGTTTCTTGCACAAAATTGGTGTTTTTAAAAAAACGGAATATAACAACAGTATCTAACGCTTGTATTGGACTGTTACGAATGCAGCAAAGGCCGCAAATGTGGTTTCTTGCACAAAATGGGTGTTTTTTTTAAACCAGAATAAAACAGCAGTATCTAACGCTTGTATTGGACTGTCACAAAGGCAGCAAGGGCCGCAAACTTAGTATCTTGCACAAAATGGGTGTTTTTTTAAAACCAGAATATAACAGAAGTATTTAATGCTTGTATTGGACTGTCCCAAAGGCAGAAAGGGCCGCAAACTTAGTATCTTGCACAAAATTGGTGTTTTTTAAAAACCAGAATATAACAGCAGTATCTAACGCTTGTATTGGATTTTCACAAATGCAGCAAAGGCCGCAAATGTATTATCTTGCACAAAATGGGTGTTTTTTTAAAACCATAATATAACAGCAGTATCTAACGCTTGTATTGGACTGTCACAAAGGCAGCAAGGGCCGCAAATTTTGTATCTTGCACAAAATTGGTGTTTTTTAAAAACCAGAATATTACAGCAGTATCTAAAGCTTGTATTGGACTGTCACGAATGCAGCAAAGGCCGCAAATGTAGTATCTTGCACAAAATGGGTATTTTTTTAAAACCAGAATATAACAGAAGTATTTAACGCTTGTATTGGGCTGTCACAAATGCAGCAAAGGCCACAAATGTAGTAACTTGCACAAAATGGGTGTTTCTTTAAAACCAGTATATAACAGCAGTATTTAATGCTTGTATTGGACTCTCAGAAATCCAGCAAAAAACGCAAATGTAGTGACATGCACAAAATTGGGTTTTTTTAAAAAAAAGGAATATAACAGCAGTATCTAACGCTTGTATTGGACTGTCAGAAATGCAGCAAAGGCTTTAAATGTAGTATCTTGCACAAAATGGGTGCTTCTTTTTAAACCAGAATGTAACAGCAGTATCTAACGCTTGTATTGGACTGTCACAAATTTCAGCAAAGGCCGCAAATGTAGTATCTTGCACAAAATGGGTGTTTTTTTAAAACCAGAATATAACAGCAGTATTTAACGATTTTATTGGACTGTCACAAAGGCAGAAAGGGCCACAAATGTATTATCTTGCACAAAATGGGTGTTTTTTTAAAACCAGAATATAACAGCAGTATTCAACGCTTGTATTGGACTCTCAGAATTGCAGCAAAGGCCGCAAATGTAGTTTCTTGCACAAAATTGGTGTTTTTAAAAAAACGGAATATAACAACAGTATCTAACGCTTGTATTGGACTGTTACGAATGCAGCAAAGGCTGCAAACTTAGTATCTTGCACAAAATGGGTGTTTTTTTAAACCAGAATAAAACAGCAGTATCTAACGCTTGTATTGGACTGTCACAAAGGCAGCAAGGGCCGCAAACTTAGTATCTTGCACAAAATGGGTGTTTTTTTAAAACCAGAATATAACAGAAGTATTTAATGCTTGTATTGGACTGTCACAAAGGCAGAAAGGGCCGCAAACTTAGTATCTTGCACAAAATTGGTGTTTTTTAAAAACCAGAATATAACAGCAGTATCTAACGCTTGTATTGGATTTTCACGAATGCAGCAAAGGCCGCAAATGTAGTATCTTGCACAAAATGGGTGTTTTTTTAAAACCATAATATAACAGCAGTATTTAACGCTTGTATTGGACTCTCAGAATTGCAGCAAAGGCCGCAAATGTAGTGTCTTGCACAAAATTGGTGTCTTTAAAAAAACGGAATATAACAGCAGTATCTAACGCTTGTATTGGACTGTCACGAATGCAGCAAAGGCCGTAAATGTGGTTTCTTGCACAAAATGGGTGTTTTTTTTAAACCAGAATAGAACAGCAGTATCTAAAGCTTGTATTGGACTCTTAGAAATGCAGCAAAGGCCGCAAATGTAGTATCTTGCACAAAATGGGTGTTTTTTTAAAACCAGAATATAACAGCAGTATCTAACGCTTGTATTGAACTGTCAGAAATGCAGCAAAGGCCGCAAATGTAGTATCTTGCACAAAATGGGTGTTTTTTTTAAACCAGAATAAAACAGCAGTATCTAACGCTTGTATTGGACTGTCACAAAGGCAGCAAGGGCCGCAAACTTAGTATCTTGCACAAAATGGGTGTTTTTTTAAAACCAGAATATAACAGAAGTATTTAATGCTTGTATTGGACTGTCACAAAGGCAGAAAGGGCCGCAAACTTAGTATCTTGCAAAAAATTGGTGTTTTTTAAAAACCAGAATATAACAGCAGTATCTAACGCTTGTATTGGATTTTCACGAATGCAGCAAAGGCCGCAAATGTAGTATCTTGCACAAAATGGGTGTTTTTTTAAAACCATAATATAACAGCAGTATTTAACGCTTGTATTGGACTCTCAGAATTGCAGCAAAGGCCGCAAATGTAGTGTCTTGCACAAAATTGGTGTCTTTAAAAAAACGGAATATAACAGCAGTATCTAACGCTTGTATTGGACTGTCACGAATGCAGCAAAGGCCGCAAATGTGGTTTCTTGCACAAAATGGGTGTTTTTTTTAAACCAGAATAGAACAGCAGTATCTAAAGCTTGTATTGGACTCTTAGAAATGCAGCAAAGGCCGCAAATGTAGTATCTTGCACAAAATGGGTGTTTTTTTAAAACCATAATATAACAGCAGTATCTAACGCTTGTATTGAACTGTCAGTAATGCAGCAAAGGCCGCAAATGTAGTATCTTGCACAAAATGGGTGTTTTTTTAAACCAGAATATAACAGCAGTATTTAACACTTGTTTTGGACTGTCAGAAATGCAGTTAAGGCTGCAAATGTAGTATCTTGCACAAAATGGGTGTTTTTTTAAAACCAGAATATAACAGCAGTATCTAACGCTTGTATTGGACTGTCACAAATGCAGCAAAGGCCGCAAATGTAGTACCTTGCAAAAAATGTTTTGTTTTTTTTTAAAACAGAATATAACAGCAGTATTTAACGTTTGTATTGGACTGTCGGAAAGTCCGCAAATGTAGTATCTTGCACAAAATGTTTTTTTTTTTAAACCAGAATATAACAGCAGTATCTAACGCTTGTATTGGACTGTCATAAATGCAGCAAAGTTAACAAATGTAGTATCTTGCACAAAATGGGTGTTTTTTAAAACCAGAATATAACAGCAGTATCTAACGCTTGTATTGGACTGTCATAAATGCAGCAAAGGCCGCAAATGTAGTGTCTCACACAAAATGGGTGTTTTTTTAAAACCAGAATATATTAGCAGTATTTATCGCTTGTATTGGACTGTCATAAATGCAGCAAAGGCCGCAAAGGTACTTTATGGGAAAAAAAATATGATTTTTTCACCCACAGTTAAACAGATGGATTTAATGATTTTATTTCACTATCAGGTACTTTCTGGTAAAAAAAAAAAAAAAAATTATTTTTTCACCCACAGTGAAAGAGATGGATTTACTGATTCTATTTCCCTATCAGATTTGCAGTGCAGGCCTCAAAGGTACTTCATGGAAAAAATAAATAATATTTTTTCACCCACAATTAAACAGATAGATTTAACTGATTTTCTTTCACTGTCACAAATGCAGTGCAGGGGTGCAAATGTACTTTTTAGCAAAAAATATATAATTTGTCCCCACAGAATCAATCAGATGGATTTACTTGGATTATACTTTACAGAAAAAATGTGAATATGTCACCCCCTTGGGTCCTTGAACTCACAGACGAATTCCCTATATTATTTTCCCTTCCATATGCAGTGCAGGTGCACTTAAAAAAATGGGTATATGTTGCCCACTGAACTAAAATAGCAGGATTAAATTATTGTCCCTGGCACATATGCTGTGCTGGTGCACTGAACTTGCACAAAATATCCGCCGACGCCCACCTAACTAACAGACGGATAAAACGTATTTTTCTGTGTCATTTGGCTCAGGGCAGGGTACAAAAATTTTGCATTGCACCCACAAAATAAATCGCTATAGATCACAGAGTTAACAACAAGTTCTGATAACAGATAGATTATTTTCTATTCTTTCCCTCACAGCAGCAGCATCCTCTCCCTACACTAGTAAGAGCAGAGTGATGTGCTGCGCTACGTGACTCCAGCTTATATAGAGGATGGGTCACATGCTGCACTGGTCAATCACAGCCCTGGCATTAGTAGACATGGCTGTGATGGCTTCTAACGGCACATGAGTTAAACGCTTGTTGATTGGCTGCTCTTCAGCCTTTCAAAAAGCTCCATTAACTCGCCGAACACCGAACTCAAACCCAAACTTTTACTGAAAAGTTCGGGTTCGTGGTCCAAAAATCCTAAAGTTCGGTACGAACCCAAACTTTACAGTTCGGGTTCGCTCAACCCTAGTTTTCTTTACTGCAACCCCATTATATTAAGTAGAGATAAGCAAAGTCTTGAAAAATTCGATTCGCCATCTTCCTCGAAATTAGCCTAGAAATTTGATTCATTCTGAATTGATTTATCACAAATCACTATAAATCAGGTATACACACGCCACTCTGCCTTAAGGCACGGCCACACACAGCTGCCTTTCATTTAATAATGAAGACCGCGCTGTATAGTCGGTCATCATTGTTAATTGCTGTGCGGCACCTTTAAAGAGGACCTTTCACCACTCCTGACATGCCTGTTTTAATAGCTTCATGCATGTACTAACAATTCTGGAGCATCTGTTCTTATGGCTCTATGTTGTACCATTCCTTTATTTATTCTACCACTCTGTACCCTTACTGAAGGCTAATAGCAATTCAATTATAACTTCAGGCAGAAATAATAAAGGAATAGCACAAAATAGAGCCATAAGAATAGATGTTTCAGAATTGTTATTACATGGGGAATGCATGAAGATATTAAAACAGGCATGTCAGGAGTGGTGACAGGTCCTCTTTAAAAAGGCGCTCAACACTGATATTAATATAAAAATATTTCTAAAGCGCAGGGTTTATGTCAAATTTGCACAACAGAGTAAATATAATCACACAAGATTTAGAAACAGCCAATGGAGGTACATTAATAACCTTCACCTTTACTTAAGTTTTATTGTATTTCATTTATAAACTATCCAGTTTGTAAATCTAGTCTGAGGCACAAAGAACTAAAAAATGTTCACATTTGAATTTCTCATAGTGAAAGTCAAAGCTATTGGGATTTTTAGACATGTCACACAGTCGTTTGTGAATTATTTGCTTTGTGACCTCAAAACTCACTTTCTGATGTCTGTCTGCAAGCTGAGTGCATTAAATATATTTTTGCAGTTATTAACATTTTTAATTATAGATTACATTGTTCTGTTCTTTCCTGGAATACTTATGCATTATTAATGCAATTTTTCTGTCAAGAAGCCACAGTCATGTCAACTGTTGGTCCAGACATAGTCGTGACCACACAACATGTTATCTCTCCTAGCGGTTTAACTATAAAATATCCTTTTACAATTAATTACATAGCTACAGCCCATCTACTATACAATTAGTAGTTTAAGCAGAATAGTTTTTATTTCAGTGCATATTTTTATATACACAAAAATTCACTGGAAATTCATTGATGAGAACCTCCAAATACATGACACAGGGAAACCACTGTGCAGTCCAAAATACATGACCTGTGTCAACATTTGGGACAGGATGACTACTTTTCTCATGTCTAAAACACTTCAATTCTGCTTTGCGCACATGGCATATGGAGTCATAGACACACTGACTGCTGCCTTATGGTAATCTTTGTATTTATAATTGGGACCATACAGGTGTATAAAATGGTCCAATGACTGCTGTATTACAACTCACTCCATAGAATGCTGAGCTTGTACAGAACCATAATACAGTTATCCCACGTGGCCTTACTGTCTTCCTATCCAATCCTCACAGAAAGGTTAGCAATTGCAGTACCTTTGTACACTAGAAATTATTGAAAAACTTATTGAGAAACAGATAAAACATTCATATATATTTTTTTCAGTTAATCTTTTATGGACCTCAACATAAGAAAAAAAAAAAAAAGTCTATGATGGATCCTTATGAGGACTGGTGAATAGCATCTGTTAACTCCTTCCCCCACAGGGGGAAGCTTTACATTAACATACGATGCCGTACATTTTCCCCACTACAATAGCTGATTAGTGTTAGCGCAGATCCCAACTATTTTACCACCTAGATGCCACGGTCTGTAGCGACTTCTGCATATAAGGTGTTTACAGAGGGAGGAGGCTCCCTTTCTCCCCCACTGGGTGCCTGTGTCGCGATCACATAATCCTAATGACTGCCATAGCAGTTGAAGGTCTTACAAAGGCCTCCGAGCCTGCTATGTACAGAAGCCTACCAGGCCCTACCAGAGACAGGTTCTAATTAGGCCGAATGTCAGTGTAAATCTGACGATACAATACACTGCAATAGATTGTAGTAAATAGTACCAGTGAGCGGATTGTTGTATATTTAAGTACCAAAGTGGGACTTATCAAAAAGTGAAAAAAGTAAAAAAAAAATCAAGATCAAGTTTAATAGAGGATTTTAAATAAAGGATCTTGTTACTTAACCGCCTCCGGACCGCCTAAGGATCGCGTTCCGGAGGCGGCAGCTGCAGGTAGAGTCACGCATATACGCGTCATCTTGCGAGATGCGAGATTTCCTGTGAACGCGCGCACTCAGGCGCGCGCGTTTACAGGATCGGAAGGTGAGCGAGTGGATCTACAGCCTGCCAGTGGCGATCGTTCGCTGGCAGGCTGGAGATGCGATTTTCTTAACCCCTAACAGGTATATTAGACGCTGTTTTTATAACAGAGTCTAATATACCTGCTACCTGGTCCTCTGGTGGTCCCTTTTGCTTGGATCGACCACCAGAGGACACAGGCAGCTCAGTAATAAGTAGCACCAAACACCACTACACTACACCCCCCCTGTCACTTATTAACCCCTTATTAACCCCTGATCACCCCATATAGACTCCCTGATCACCCCCCTGTCATTGATCACCCCCCTGTCATTGATCACCTCCCTGTAAGGCTCCATTCAGACGTCCATATGTTTTTTACGGATCCACGGATAAATGGATCGGATCCGCAAAACACATACGGACATCTGAATGGAGCCTTACAGGGGGGTGATCAATGACAGGGGGGTGATCACCCCATATAGACTCCCTGATCACCCCCCTGTCATTTATCACCCCCCTGTCATTGATCACCCCCCTGTAAGGCTCCATTCAGACGTCCATATGTTTTTTACAGATCCACGGATACATGGATCAGATCCGCAAAACACATACGGAGGTCTGAATGGAGCCTTACAGGGGGGTGATCAATGACAGGGGGGTGATCACCCCATATAGACTCCCTGATCACCCCCCTGTCATTGATCACCCCCCTGTAAGGCTCCATTCAGACCTCCGTATGTGTTTTGCGGATCCATGGATCTGCAAAACACGGACACAGCGGATCCGCATAAAACATACGGACGTCTGAATGGAGCCTTACAAGGGGGTGATCAATTACAGGGGGGTGATCACCCCAAAAACACTCCCTGATCACCCCCCTGTCATTGATCACCCCCCTGTAAGGCTCCATTCAGACATTTTTTTGGCCCAAGTTAGCGGAAATTATTATTATTATTTTTTTTTTTACAAAGTCTCATATTCCACTAACTTGTGTCAAAAAATAAAATCTCACATGAACTCACCATACCCCTCACGGAATCCAAATGCATAAAATTTTTTAGACATTTATATTCCAGACTTCTTCTCACGCTTTAGGGCCCCTAAAATGCCAGGGCAGTATAAATTCCCCACATGTGACCCCATTTCGGAAAGAATACACCCCAAGGTATTCCGTGAGGGGCATATTGAGTCCATGAAAGATTTAAATTTTTGTCCCAAGTTAGCGGAAAGGGAGACTTTGTGAGAAAAAACAAACAAAAAATCAATTTCCGCTAACTTGTGCCAAAAAAAAAAAATTCTATGAACTCGCCATGCACCTCATTGAATACCTTGGGGTGTCTTCTTTCAAAAATGGTGTCACATGTGGGGTATTTATACTGCCTTGGCATTTTAGGGGCCCTAAAGCGTGAGAAGAAGTCTGGGATCCAAATGTCTAAAAATGCCCTCCTAAAAGGAATTTGGGCCCCTTTGCGCATCTAGGCTGCAAAAAAGTGTCACACATGTGGTATTTCCGTACTCAGGAGAAGTTGGGCAATGTGTTTTGGGGTGTCATTTTACATATACCCATGCTGGTTGAGATAAATATCTTGGTCAAATGCCAACTTTGTATAAAAGAATGGGAAAAGTTGTCTTTTGCCGAGATATTTCTCTCACCCAGCATGGGTATATGTAAAATGACACCCCAAAACACATTGCCCAACTTCTCCTGAGTACGGCGATACCAGATGTGTGACACTTTTTTGCAGCCTAGGTGGGCAAAGGGGCCCACATTCCAAAAAGAACCTTTAGGATTTCACAGGTCATTTTTTACACATTTTGATTTCAAACTACTTCCCACACATTAGGGCCCCTAAATTGCCAGGGCAGTATAACCACCGCACAAGTGACCCCATTTTGGAAAGTAGACACCCCAAGGTATTCCGTGAGGGGCATGGCAAGTTCCTAGAATTTTTTATTTTTTGTCACAAGTTAGCGGAATATGATGATTTATTTTCTTACAAAGTTTCATATTCCACTAACTTGTGACAAAAAATAAAAACTTTCATGAACTCACTATGCCCATCATGAAATACCTTAGGGTGTCTTCTTTCCAAAATGGGGTCACTTGTGGGGTAGTTATACTGCCCTGGCAATTTAGGGGCCCTAATGTGTGGGAAGTAGTTTGAAATCAAAATGTGTAAAAAATGACCTGTGAAATCCTAAAGGTGCTCTTTGGAATGTGGGCCCATTTGCCCACCTAGGCTGCAAAGAAGTGTCACACATCTGGTATCACCGTACTCATCAGTAGTTGGGCAATGTGTTTTGGGGTGTCATTTTACATATACCCATGCTGGGTGAAATAAATATCTCGGCAAAAGACAACTTTTTCCATTTTTTTTTATACAAAGTTGGCATTTGACTGAGATATTTATCTCACCCAGGATGGGTATATGTAAAATGACACCCCAAAACACATTGCCCAACTTCTCCTGAGTACGGTGATACCAGATGTGTGACACTTTTTTGCAGCCTAGGTGGGCCAAAGGGGCCCACATTCCAAAGAGCAGCTTTAGGATTTCACAGGTCATTTTTTTACACATTTTGATTTCAAACTACTTCCCACACATTAGGGCCCCTAAATTGCCAGCGAATACCCTAGGGTGTCTACTTTCCGAAATGGGGTCATTTGTGGGTTTTTTCCACTGTCTGGGCATTGTAGAACCTCAGGAAACATGACAGGTTCTCAGAAAGTCAGAGCTGCTTCAAAAAGCAGCTTCAAATTTTTGTACCATAGTTTGTAAACGCTATAGCTTTTACCCAAACCATTTTTTTTACCCAAACATTTTTTTTTTATCAAAGACATGTAGAACAATAAATTTAGAGAAAAATTTATATATGGATGTCCTTTTTTAAAAAAAAAAATTTACAACTGGCTATGAGCTGAGCGCTGCGATTGGCCAGCGCTACAGCATAGGAGAAAGAGACGCCGGCAGGTTCCCCTGGGTGGAGCCTAACTATGAACATACCGGAGGCTATAACCGGAGAACGGAGCGGCGCCCGGGGATAACAGTAAGTGCAGGGGGATCCCTGGGCGCCGCTCTACACGTCTGTATAGTCAGTTTAGATACTTTATTCTGGTGAAAGGTCCTCTTCAAGCTACATGGTGAATACATAAAAGAAAATAAAACTGTGACAGAATTGCTGTCTTTGGTGTTTTTCACTAGTGATGAGCGGCAGGGGCAATATTCAAATTCGCGATATTTCGTGAATATTTGGCCGAATTTTCGCCTTATATTCGAGAATTTGCGAATTCATGATCTCCAGGCATTATTTTCTTGATTGCGAAAATTCGCATAAAATTTGCCTAAAATATTCGCATAAAAATTGAACTGGTATTTAAAAAAAAATTCGCAATGACTGGTATTTAAAAAAAAATTGAATATTCGCGATTACGAATATATTTTGCGATATTCAAAATATTCGCGAATTCTCGAAGTGCCGATATTCGCGATTAAAATTCGCAATTCGAATATTCGTGATCAACACTATTTGTCACCTAACCTCCCCCAAAAAATGGATCAAAAAGTTATACATACCCTAAAATTATACACATACAGCCCTCACACATTTACATTGATGGAAAAATAAAAATAAAAATTTAGATTTGTTGATGCAAAGACTAACAATAATTTTATTTTTTTAGTAAAAAGTAATTTTATAATGAAAAAGTAGTAAAAAAAGAAATAAATCTATATAAATTTAGTATAAGCATATTCGTATTGACCCCTAGAATAAATTTATCATATCATATAAGCCATAAGTTGAACCCCATAAAAAATAAAAACAAAAAACACTAAAATAATTACTATTTTCCCTACCTCATCCCCCAAAAATATGGTATAAATTGTGATCAAAAAGTCATATTTATCCCAATATGGTATCAACAATAACTACAGCCTGTCCTGCAAAAAACGAGCCCTTACACAGCTATGTGTGCAGAAAAATAAACACGTTATAGATGTTATTATATGGCGATGCAAAATAGAATAGATTTTTACAAATCACCATAATCGTATTATCCTGCAGAATAAAGTTATCATATAATGTATACTGCATGGAGAACCCCATAAAAATGAAAATAAGTAATACTGACAGTATTGCAATTTTTGTCATCCTCACCAAACAAAAAATAAAGAACAATCTAAAACACAAAGGTACCCAAAAACTAATAAAAACTACAGCTTGTCCGGTAAAAAAGAGGATCATTACAAAGCTTAGTCAATTAAAAAAGTTATGGCTCTTAAAAACTATTTCAGCAAATTCAATTTTACAAAATCCAGATGCTTCTCCAGATGCCGCTCTTCAAAACACTTACCCAACAGCACTTTATGACCACATAAGGGGTATTTATGTACTCAAGAGAAATTCCATAACGTAATTCTCTTCTTCCTTTAACCCTTGCAAAAATAATTTTTTTGGCGAGAGCAATTTACTATTAGAAAAATAGTTACATTTTTAATTTTCACATTCCAATTCTAAATTCTATGAAACACTTCTGGTGACAAAACCATCACTACACCTCTAGCTGAATTCCTTGGGATTATCATTTGGAGCTTTCTCTACTGTACTGGTACCTCAGGGGTGCTGCAAGTTTGACATGGCACCGAAGCCCATTCCAGTAAATTCTGGGTTTGAAAAGCAAAATGGTGCTCCTTCCCTTCTCAGCACTGCTGTGTGCCCAAACAGCAGGTTATGACCACATATGAGGAAAAAACTTGTTTGGGAGAAATGGTGTAACAAATTTTGGGGTGCTTTTTCTCCTTCTAACACTTGAAAAAAAAATATATATTTTAAGCTAAAACTACATGTTGTCAACAGGAAAATTATGTTTTCATGCACCAATTGTAATAAATTCTATGAAATACCTGTAGGGTAAAAATGCTCACTGAAACTCTGCTATGCCCCTGTTTAATGTGGATAAATGTAAAGTTATGCATCTGAGTAGCGAAGTCACTTGTAAGAGAAGTATTTGGGTGTACTTGTAGATCATAGATTAAATAACAGCATGATGCTTCTAAGGCTACCAGTAGTGGCATGCATAGAGAAGTAAGGGCCCCATACCAAGGATCAAACCAGGCACCCCACCCAGGACTGAAAGGTTTCTGTCTAAACCCTTTCCAATGACCCTTGGGCCATTTTTACACTGCCTAATTTGCTAAAAGTTGTTCCTTTAGGGCAGGGGTGGCCAACCTGAGGCTCTCCAGCTGTTGCAAAACTACAACTCCCAGCATGCCCAGACTGACTGCAGCTATCAGCCTACAGCAGGGAATGGTGGGAGTTGTAGTTTTACAACAGCTGGAGAGGCACAGGTTGGCCATGCCTGCTTTAGGGGGTAGAGTCCTGACAGGTTTTTACCTCGAGTAGTGGGCCCCATAGCAGTTGCATGGTCTGCCACTATGGTAGTTATGCCCCTGGCTACCAGGATATTGTCATGTATTAAGCAAAGCATGGAATCGTGGGACAGGGATGTAATATTACCACCAGTTTTGGTGCGGCCTCATCTGGAATATGCAGTTCAATTCTGGGCACCAGTCGATAGAAAGGATGCTTTGAAACGTACGAAGGAGAGTGACTAAACTAGTAAGGGACATGGAGGGTATTATACTATTAGTATAACTAATATACTATTAGTTATAAGAAAAGATTAAAAGAATTAAATTTATTTAGTCTTGAGAAGCGATGTCTAAGGGAAGACATGATTAACCTATACAAATATATAAATATGCCAGACCAAAAATATGGTGAAAAGCTGTTCCATATAAAATGCCCTCAAAAGATAAAGGTGTATCCATATAAATGGCCCACCCTGTAGTTCAAGTTAAAGAGTTGGTTTGGGTCTGTGCTCATTTTTACACCTAGGAAGGTTAGGAAAGGAGAAGACCAATTAAAAGGTGAACATGATTCAAGGTGATTCTTTAAGGATTTTTTAAGGCCAGTGGAGATTATTAATGATTTGCTGTGATTCACCTTGAAATTGGAAAGTGACCCGTATGTTTCCAGGTGGCCATAAATCTTAGGGAGAGCTGTCTCGGGATTGCTTACTATTAAAAGCAAGTCATCCGCAAAGGCGGCGATTTTGTGTTGTTGGTCACCAAGAGTTATTCCCTGGATGTCACTATCCATCCGAATGGTCTGTAAAAGAGGTTCCAGGACGAGGACGAATAGGAGGGGGGATAGGGGACAGCCTTGGCGGGTGCCATTGCGTATCTTAAAGGGGTCAGACAGGGTATCATTTACCCGGACTGATGCTGAGGCATGATAGTACATAGCTTCTATTGCATGTATAAAGGGAGAAGGAAAATTGCGAGACCGCAGCGCTGAGTACATAAAGGACCAGTTGACCCTGTCGAAAGCCTTCTCAGCGTCCGTGCTGAGAAGGACTAAGGGGAGGCCTTTTCTCTTGACATAGTGGATGATATTGAGAATTCGGGCCGTGTTATCCTTCCCCTCTCTTTGTTTCACAAAACCCACTTGATCTCTGTGGATTAGTGAGGGCAGAAGTTTCGCCAATCTGTTTGCAAGCATCTTGGCTAAGAGTTTTAAATCTATATTAAGAAGGGAAATGGGTCTGTAGTTGGGGCATAAAGAATGGTCCTTGCCCTCCTTGGGGATTAGAGTAATGTGGGCTCTGGTCATATCAGTTGATAAAGGCATACCCTGCAGGGTGTCATTGTAAACCGGTAGAAGGTGTGGGATCAGTACTTCATGAAAAGACATGTAGTAGGGGATAGGTAGACCATCAGGACCTGGGCATTTTCCCCTGGGGGAGTTTTTAATGGCCTCCAAAAGCTCCACCGAGGAGAATGGGGAATCTAAGTGTATTCTGTCCTGTTCCGAGAGCGAGGGGAGGGCTAAATCATTTAAATACAAATTAGTGGGCGACGTCAATTCTGTGCCACTCGAGAGAGATTGTGGTGAATTGAGGTTATAAAGGGATTCATAGTAGTCCCTAAATAAGGAAGCTATTTTATTAGATTCAAAGGTTAATGCACCCTCTTTGGTTTTTAATTTATGTACAGTCGTGGCCAAAAGTTTTGAGAATGACACAAATATTAGTTTTCACAAAGTTTGCTGCTAAACTGCTTTTAGATCTTTGTTTCTGTGATGTAGTGAAATATAATTACACGCACTTCATACGTTTCAAAGGCTTTTATCGACAATTAGATGACATTTATGCAAAGAGTCAGTATTTGCAGTGTTGGCCCTTCTATTTCAGGACCTCTGCAATTCGAATGGGCATGCTCTCAATCAACTTCTGGGCCAATTCCTGACTGATAGCAACCCATTCTTTCATAATCACTTCTTGGAGTTTGTCAGAATTAGTGGGTTTTTGTTTGTCCACCCACCTCTTGAGGATTGACCACAAGTTCTCAATGGGATTAAGATCTGGGGAGTTTCCAGGCCATGGACCCAAAATGTCAATGTTTTGGTCCCCGAGCCAATTAGTTATCACTTTTGCCTTATGGCACGGTGCTCCATCGTGCTGGAAAATGCATTGTTCTTCACCAAACTGTTGTTGGATTGTTGGAAGAAGTTGCTGTTGGAGGGTGTTTTGGTACCAGTCTTTATTCATGGCTGTGTTTTTGGACAAAATTGTGAGTGAGCCCACTCCCTTGGATGAGAAGCAACCCCACACATGAATGGTCTCAGGATGCTTTACTGTTGGCATGACACAGGACTGATGGTAGCGCTCACCTTTACTTCTCCGGACAAGCCTTTTTCCAGATGCCCCAAACAATCGGAAAGAGGCCTTATCGGAGAATATGACTTTGCCCCAGTCATCAGCAGTCCATTCACCATACTTTCTGCAGAAGATCAATCTGTCCCTGGTGTTTTTTTTGGAGAGAAGTGGCTTCTTTGCTGCCCTTCTTGACACTAGGCCATCTTCCAAAAGTCTTCGCCTCACTGTGCGTGCAGATGCGCTCACACCTGCCTGCTGCCATTCCTGAGCAAGCTCTCCACTGGTGGCACTTCGATCCCGCAACTGAATCCTCTTTAGGAGACGATCCTGGCGCTTGCTGGACTTTCTTGGATGCCCTGAAGCCTTCTTAACAAGAATTGAACCTCTTTCCTTGAAGTTCTTGATGATCCTATAAATTGTTGATTGAGGTGCAATCTTAGTAGCCACAATATCCTTCCCTGTGAAGCCATTTTTATGCAACGCAATGATGGCTGCACACATTTCTTTGCAGGTCACCATGATTAACAATGGAAGAACAATGATTTCAAGTATCACCCTCCTTTTAACATGTCAAGTCTGCCATTTTAACCCAATCAGCCTGACATAATTATCTCCAGCCTTGTGCTCGTCAACATTCTCACCTGAGTTAACAAGACGATTACTGAAATGACCTCAGCAGGTCCTTTAATGACAGCAATGAAATGCAGTGGAAAGTTTTTTTTGGGATTAAGTTAATTTTCATGGCAAAGAAGGACTATGCAATTCATCTGATCACTCTTCATAACATTCTGGAGTATATGCAAATTGCTAATATAAAAACTTAAGCAGCAACATTTCCAATTTCCAATATTTATGTAATTCTCAAAACTTTTGGCCACGACTGTAGATACACCATTACAAATTTTCCCATTAAATGATAAAAAATGCTGTTCACAAAATGTTGGAAGACGGCCGGAGCATTCATCAAACCAAAGGGCATAACCAAATTCTCGAAATGACCCTCAGAGGGATATTGAAGGCCGTCTTTCATTTGTCCCCTTCCCTGACCCTGACTAGGTTGTATGCCCCTCTTAAATCCAACTTAGAAAAAACTTTAGCCCCAACAATCTGGTTAAACAGGTCTGGGATCAGAGGAAGCGGATATGGGTCACGAATCGTGATACGGTTCAGCTCCCTGAAATCCAAACAAGGTCTTATAGAAGCATATTTTTTCTTAACAAAAAAAATAAAACGGCGGCAACAGGTGACTTTGAGGGTCGGATGTGTCCCTTTCTCAGGCTCTCAGAGATATAAGTATGCATATCGACTCTTTTAGGTTGGGAGAGATTGTATAGTCGTGATTTTGGCAGCTTGGCGCCTGGGATGAGATTAATAGGGCAGTCGTACTCCCGGTGAGGGGGCAACTCCTGGACACCACTCTCAGAAAACACATCTGAAAATTCAGAGAGAAAAGATGGCACAGTCTTGGTAGAAACCTCTGAAAGAGACGCCGTGAGGCAATTCTCTCTGCAAAACTCACTTCAACCATTTATTTGCCTAGCTTGGGTTATGTTTAGTGAGCCAGGGTAGCCCCAACACTAGAGGAGTAGGTAATCCGCTTAAGACGATACATGACATATCCTCAACATGAGCCCACAGTCAAACGGATATTGTGAACTATGCCCTTTAACGATCTTTGAGAAAGTGGAGCGGAATCGATAGCAAAACAGGTATATCCTTTTCCAAAGTGCACACCTGGAAACCATGCGTTGTTGCAAATTGATTATCAATGAGATTGACAGCTGCTCCACTATCTACAAAAATCTCACAAACAATGTTCTTGTTGTCTAGAGCCACCCTGGCAGGTAGGAGAAAACGGGAACTACAAGCAAACGGCAAACCTTCAATTTCCGCATCAACCTTGCCAATAGTAGCAAATGGATAGTTTTTCGAGGTTTTTTTTGTTTTGTTTTTATTACCCTCAGAAAACGCCATGAATGTCTTAGAGGGGCAAACATTAGCCAAATGATTTATACCCCCACAACAGAAGCAAACCCTCCTCTGAGAGCTGAATCCTCTACTATCAGAGGCAAGCAAACCCAGCTGCATGGCCTCCTCTCAGAGGGGATTGAGACAGACTGAGACCCCTGCGCACTGAATGAAACAGCCCCACTGTCCTTGGGCTGAATATGACAGGAAAGAGTAGTCTCCTCTCTCTCTCTAAAATGCCTGTCAATACGAACAGCTAGAGACATGGCTGACTCTAACGAGCCTGGTCTCTCATGAAAAGCAAATGCATCTTTCAATCTTTCCGAAAGACCATGGCAAAATTTATTTCGGAGTGCAGCATCATTCCAACCAGTATCAGTTGCCCATCTCCGAAATTCAGAACAATATATCTCTGCGGACTGTTTACCCTGGCATAAAAGACGCAGTTTAGATACAGCCAGAGCAATATGATCCGGGTCATCATATATCTGCCCCAGGGCTACAAAAAATTAATCCACCGATTGGAGGGGCCGTGCCCCTACCGGCAGCGAAAAGGCCCAAGACTGAGCGTTATCCCTGAGCAGCGAGATGATGATCCCCACCTTCTGTTCCTCATAACCAGAGAAATGGGGAAGTAGGCAGAAATGGAGTTTGCAAGCCTCTCTAAAGCGAACAAAAATTTCACTACCCCCAGAGAACGTATCTGGAAGAGAGATCTTAGGCTCGGAACAAACTCCATGAACGCCAGCAGAACTGGTCACCTGAAACTGAGACACAGTTTTACGGAGATCTGCTACCTCAAGCGAAAGACCTTGCATGCGGTCAATCAAGGCTGAAACCGGATCCATGCTTAAGACGGTTATGGCGGTTTATAATGTCACAGATGAAGTTAGCAGATAGCTGGAACATATACAGTACAGACCAAAAGTTTGGACACACCTTCTCATTCAAAGAGTTTTCTTTATTTTCATGACTATGAAGGCATCAAAACTATGAATTAACACATGTGGAATTATATACATAACAAACAAGTGTGAAACAACTGAAAATATGTCATATTCTAGGTTCTTCAAAGTAGCCACCTTTTGCTTTGATTACTGCTTTGCACACTCTTGGCATTCTCTTGATGAGCTTCAAGAGGTAGTCACCTGAAATGGTCTTCCAACAGTCTTGAAGGAGTTCCCAGAGATGCTTAGCCCTTTTGCCTTCACTCTGCGGTCCAGCTCACCCCAAACCATCTCGATTGGGTTCAGGTCCGATGACTGTGGAGGCCAGGTCATCTGGCGCAGCACCCCATCACTCTCCTTCATGGTCAAATAGCCCTTACTTTCAAAGTTTTCCCAATTTTTCGGCTGACTGACTGACCTTCATTTCTTAAAGTAATGATGGCCACTCGTTTTTCTTTACTTAGCTGCTTTTTTTTTGTTGCCATAATACAAATTCTAACAGTTTATTCAGTAGGACTATCAGCTGTGTATCCACCTGACTTCTCCTCAACGCAACTGATGGTCCCTACCCCATTTATAAGGCAAGAAATCCCACTTATTAAACCTGACAGGGCACACCTATGAAGTGAAAACCATTTCAGGGGACTACCTCTTGAAGCTCATCAAGAGAATGCCAAGAGTGTGCAAAGCAGTAATCAAAGCAAAAGGTGGCTACTTTGAAGAACCTAGAATATGACATATTTTCAGTTGTTTCACACTTGTTTGTTATGTATATAATTCCACATGTGTTAATTCATAGTTTTGATGCCTTCAGTGTGAATCTACAATTTTCATAGTCATGAAAATAAAGAAAACTCTTTGAATGAGGTGTGTCCAAACTTTTGGTCTGTACTGTAAATAAACGAGCGACTGGCTTGATCCCAAACTAAGGAGCTTATAGATGAGCCCTATAAAACCCTAAGAGCTCTCCCTGACTGCTATGCACATGCAAGGGTCTGTATGGTAGACGATTGCATGCCCACATACCTAATACTGTGTGACACCTGAAAACCCTATAATAGTGAGGGGACACGACCATCGGCTCCCTGCACTTAATACGGACGGAGTCAGGGTCACCTAGAGTCAGCCAGCAAGGAAACACAATAAAGTAAATGACTTATCTGAACAAACAGCAGACGCAGCCTCCAGCAGTGAACACCTCATCCAGGAAGTAGTATAAACTGCAAAGTGAGGCAGTATGGGAGGGTTTATAAAGGAAGACGATTACTCGAAATAAGTGACACCTGGCAGAAGGAAAGCAGATGAGAAAGTGAAACCAAAACAAAGAACATCATACAAGAGGTAGAGAAGAACATCTGCCAGATCTTCTCATAAAACTGGCGGTGACAATATAATTGTACCACTGAACGGCAAATATATTTTACTTTTGCCACTAATACACGCCACAAAAGGTTTAGAACATATAACTGCACCTCTGAATAACTGCACCACTGAACTGAAAATATATTTTCTTTTTTCCACAAAAAAACAACAAAAACGGCTTAAGAACATATAACTGCACCGCTGAACGGCAAATATATTTTCCTTTTTTCTACTAATTCACAAAAAAAAGTACTTTAGAACATACAGTTGCAAGAAAAAGTATGTGAACCTTTTGGAATGATATGGATTTCTACACAAATTGGTCATAAAATCTGATCTGATCTTCGTCTAAGTCACAACAATAGACAATCACAGTCGGCTTAAACTAATAACACACAAAGAATTAAATGTTACAATGTTTTTATTGAACACACCATGTAAATATTCACAGTGCAGGTGGAAATAGTATGTGAACCCTTGGATTTAATAACTGGTTGAACCTCCTTTGGCAGCAATAACTTCAACCAAACGTTTCCTGTTGTTGCAGATCAGACGTGCACAACAGTCAGGAGTAATTCTTGACCATTCCTCTTTACAGAACTGTTTCAGTTCAGCAATATTCTTGGGACGTCTGGTGTGAATCACTTTCTTGAGGTCATGCCACAACATCTCAATCGGGTTGAGGTCAGGACTCTGACTGGGCCACTCCATAAGGTGTATTTTCTTCTGGTTAAGCCATTCTGTTGTTGATTTACTTCTATGCTTTGGGTCCTTGTCTTGTTGCAACACCCATCTTCTGTTGAGCTTCAGCTGGTAGACAGATGGCCTTAAGTTCTCCTACAAAATGTCTTGATAAACTTGGGAATTCATTTTTCCTTCGTTAATAGCAATCCGTCCAGCCCCTGACACAGCAAAGCAGCCCCAAACCATGATGTCCCCACCACCATACTTCACAGTTGGGATGAGGTTTTGATGTTGTTGTGCTGTGCCTCTTTTTCTCCACACATAGTGTTGTGTGTTTCTTCCAAACAACTCAACTTTGGTTTCATCTGTCTGCAGAATATTTTGCCAGTATTACTGTGGAACATCCAGGTGCTCTTGTGCAAACTGTAAACGTGCAGCAATGGTTTTGTTGGACAGCAGTGACTTTCTCTGTGGTATCCTCCCATGAAATCCATTCTTGTTTAGTGTTTTACGTATCGTAGATTCGCTAACAGGGATGTTAGCATATGTCAGAGACTTTTGTAAGTCTTTAGCTGACACTCTAGGATTCTTCTTCACCTCATTGAGCAGTCTGCGCTGTGCTCTTGCAGTCATCTTTACAGGACGGCCACTCCTAGGGAGAGTATCAGCAGTGCTGAACTTTCTCCATTTATAGACAATTTGTCTTACTGTGGACTGATGAACAGCAAGGCTTTTGGAGATACTTTTATAACCCTTTCCAGCTTTATGCAAGTCAACAATTCTTAATCGTAGGTCTTCTGAGAGCTCTTTTGTGCAAGGCATCATTCACATCAGGCAATGCTTCTTGTGAAAAGCAAACCCAGAACTGGTGTGTGTTTTTTATAGGGCAGGGCAGCTGTAACTAACACCTCCAATCTCATCTCATTGATTGGACTCCAGTTGGCTGACACCTCACTCCAATTAACTCTTGGAGATGTCATTAGTCTAGGGGTTCACATACTTTTTCCACCTGCACTGTGAATGTTTACATGGTGTGTTCAATAAAAACATGGTAACATTAAATTGTTTGCGTGTTATTAGTTTAAAGGGGTATTCCCATCTTGCTACTTCATCCTCAATTGCTGTCAGCTAGCTGTTCACTTCCTGGTTTTCTGCTGCTAAGGCTGGGCAGGCTTAGGCAGCTAGTGAAGGCCAGCCATACCTCCGTATGACATCACACTGAGAACTCAGTCCTTGCGTGCTAGTTCATGTGAAGAGTATGACTCATCAGTCTGGCAGCCTGCAGTGTCTGTGATGCCCCTCCCCCTGCTCGGGAATCAGAGAGCCATGTGAAGTGAGCTCAGTGTACAGTAACACGTGGCTGTTCTGCAGTTTTACACACAAAATCTCAGTCTGATCTTTTACAAACCCATTCTGTGCATCAAAAACTATAATTCCATATTATACATTAGCACAAAAGCTTGACCAACCCCCACCCACCAGCACTGATGCAGATTTGTTTCCATTACAGCTGTACTCCAGTTGTGTATAAACCTTACACTAGGTATCTTTATAGATGCATATACAGCTCAGCTACATGTGTCTTCTCCAGTCCCCTAACACCACTTTGGCTGAATGGCTTCCTATACAGCCCTGCTACATCTTTATTCTACTCCCCCGCTACCACTGGGTCTGAAAAGTTACATATACAGCTCTGCTACATCTGTTTGTTTATCTCTACAACCAGCAGTGTGTCAGAACAGCAGCATATTCAGCACTGCTACATCTGTTTCTCTCTTCCACCAGCATTGATGCTGACCCGCAACATATACAGCTCTGCTACATCAGTTTCTCTCTTCCACCAGCATTAATGCTGACCCGCAACATATACAGCTCTGCTACATCAGTTTCTATCTTCCACCAGCATTGATGTTGACCCGCAACATATACAGCTCTGCTACATCAGTTTCTCTCTTCCCCTAGCATTGATGCTTACCCGCAAAATATACAGCTCTGCTACATCAGTTTCTCTCTTCCACCAGCATTGATGCTGACCCGCAACATTTACAGCTCTGCTACATCTTTCTATTCTCTTCCCTACTAGAACTATGGCTTAACAGCAGCATATTCAGCTCTGCTACATCCATCAGCCCCCAAGTGCCTCCATCAGCACCCATATGCCTCCATCAGCCCCCATATGCCTCAAACAGCCCCCGTCAGCCTCAAACAGCCCCCATCAGCCTCAAATAGCCCCCCATATGCCTTAAACAGCCTCCATCAGCCTCAAACAGCCCCTATCAGCCTCAAACAGCCCCCATCAGCCTCCATCAGCCCCCATGTGTCCTCAAATAGCCCCCCATATGCCTCAATCAGCCTGCATCAGCCCCCATATGCCTCAAATAGCCCCCCATATGCCTCAATAAGCCCCCATCAGCCCCATATGCCTCAAATAGCCCGCATATGCCTCAATCAGCCCCCATCAGCCCCCATATGCATCAAATAGACCCCCATATGCCTCAATCAGCCCCCATCAGCCTCATACAGCCCCCATATGCCTCAAACAGCCCCATCTACCTTAATCAACCCCCATCAGCCTCCATCAGCCCCCATATGCCTCAAATAGCCCCCCATATGCCTCAATCAATCAGCCCCCATCAGCCCCCATATGCCTCAAATAGCCCCCCATATGCTTCAATCAGCCCCCATCAGCCTCATACAGCCCCCATCTGCCTCAAATAGACCTCCATATGCCTCAATCAACCCGCATCAGCCCCCATATGCCTCAAATAGCCCCCCTTATGCCTCAATTAGCCCCCATCAGCCCCCATATGCCTCAAATAGCCACCCATATGCCACAATCAGCCCCCATCAGCCCCCATCAGCCTCAAATAGCCCCCATATGCCTCAATCAGCCCCCATCAGCCTCCATCAGCCCCATATGCCTCAAATAGCCCCCCATATGCCTCGAATAGCCCCCCATATGCCTCAAATTTGCCCCCATCAGCCTCATACAGCCCCCATCAGACCTATATGCCTCAAATTGCCCCCCAAGTGCCTCCATCTGCCCCCCAAGTGCCTCCATCAGCCCCCCCCAAGTGCCTCCATCAGCCCCCAATCGTTGGTGGAATTGGTGGTTCATGTAAAAGAAATACTCACCCTCTTCTGAAGTCCCGGTCCTCCGCTGGCTCTCCAACGATGTCCGGACTCTTCTCTTCCTCCCACAAAATGTTCGGGCGGCCGCGCATGTGCGCCTCTATCTCAGACTTGATAGGTAGATTCTGCACATGCGTGGCCGCCAGAAAAAGCTGCCGACGTGCGTGTTCACAATTTCTTCCACAGGCCGGCCGCAGGATCGCAGAGGCTGCTGTGCGCAGGCATGGCTCATGGATGCGGCAGGCGAGATGTGGCCATATCCATGGGAAGCGCAAATAAACACTACAAAGAGAAAGAAGAAATTTTCATGGGAATGGTAGGATATTTTTAATGAAATATATGGCAAGAAGTGTTCAGTGGGAGGGAAAGGATTTTAATTAACCCTGATTGATAAGATGAGAATACCCCTTTAAGTAGACTGTGATTGTCTATTAATGTGATCACATTTTATGACCAATTTATGCAGAAATCCATATCATTCCAAAGGGTTCACATACTTTTTCTTGCAACTGTATGAGTGCACTGCTGAACGGCAAATATATTTTCCTTTTGCCACTAATACACGCCACAAAAGGCTTTAGAACATATAACTGCACCGCTGAACGGCAAATATATTTTAATTTTGCCACTAATACTTGCCACAAAAGGCTTTAAAACATATAACTAGAGATGGCCTTGCGGTTCACCCGGCAGTCGTTTTGCGGCGAACTTTGCTCATTCGCTGTTCGCCGAACAAGCGAACATATGGCGATGTCCACCAGCGCCATGTTCTTTGCATTGTGCCGAACTTTGACCCATGACATATTCATCAGGTGGGACAGGACAGCCAATTGAGTTTCAGCACATAGACACACCCCCTACCCTAATAAAGAACCCAATCTGGCAGCCATTTACATTCTGTTTTTTGCAAGGGAAGGGAGAGGTTGCTGTGTGGAGCAGGGACAGACTGTTAGGGACACCAAACGCTAGGTAATAGAGGCCCAAAAGTCCTTTTAATGACTGGTATAGGTGTGCTATCGATAGGTGTGACATACTAAGGGGTGTGATATGCCTATAATATACTTTCTAACATATAAAGTATATTATAGTGCATTTGTATTGTGCAGCAGTTGTGTGCGGTTCTGCTGCGATACTGCAGCTAGATAAAGGGACAAACGCTATTGGAATAACTAATTGCAACTGGTGGGATATACATGTTGCCCACTAGAGATGTCCCGAACTATTCGCCGGCGAACAGTTCCGGACGAACATCGCTTGTTCGCGTTCGCCGCTGCGGGCAAACATATGCGATGTTCGGTCCGCCCCCTATTCGTCATCATTGAGTAAACTTTGACCCTGTACCTGTCACGACCGCTATCCCAGCAGCAGTCGTGTCGCACCAGACGGAGGGGAAGGGGGACCCTTATCTACGGATGGGAAATAGAATGGCCACCCCTGACTAACCCTAAGCTGGCACCTGTCTGCCCTGATACCCTAGACGGGGTGTGAACACGTGCGGCGAGCAGGATGCCTAAACCCTCAGTCGCCCTAACAAGACTGGACTGGGGAAAGGCCGATAGGAGCACTAGTCACCATCACTCACGTCTAGGAAAACAACAGGGGAAGACAGCAACAAACAAATAACAGCAGAGATAGACTTATCCAGTCACGAGCAGAGAAGGCGATCCCAAACACGACAGTTCACGCCGGACAAGAGCTTCACAGCAACACCATCAAACGATCTCCTTCCAAGGTCAGAGTAGCACTGGAAGTAAGGACTATATCTGGCAATGACTGCAAGTGAAAGGGAAACTAATATAGTAGCTGGGAGTGGCAGACAGGACTCACCTGATAAGGATGCCTACAAACTCCCAGTCAGGACAAAAAGGTTCACAAGGCAAAACCCAGATAACATAGCCTGAACCACGGAGCAAACTCACAAGCTATCGCGAGTAGCAAGTCGCTGCGACCTTCTCCTCCCAGACCTGTCTGGATCAGTCACAGTCGTGACAGTACCCCCCTTTCTACGAGGGGCCCCTGGACCCTCAAGACCAGGCCTCTCCGGATGGGAGCTATGAAAAGCCCGAATGAGTCTGTCCGCTTTTATCTCTGATGCTGGAACCCACATTCTCTCTTCGGAACCATAACCTTTCCAGTGCACCAGGTACTGAAGAGAGCGGCGAACATATCGTGAATCAACAATCTTTTCTAACTGAAACTCAAGACTGCCATCAACAACCACCGGTGGAGGCGGTAGTGGCAATGGTTCAGGAGTTTCTACATATCTCTTAAGCAGAGATCTGTGGAAGACATTATGGATCCTTAGAGTCTGAGGTAGCTCCAGACGAAAAGCCACCGGGTTAATGATCTTAATTACCCTATAAGGACCAATAAATCTCGGACCTAATTTCCACGAGGGAACCTTCAACTTGATATTTCTGGTAGACAACCACACCAAGTCATTCACCCCAAGGTCCGGACCTTCAGAGCGCTTCCTATCAGCCGCACGTTTGTATCTACCACCAATTCTCTTCAAACTTTCTTGCACACTCTGCCACACTGAAGAAAGTGAAGACGCAAATCGTTCCGCCTCGGGAATCCCAGACGGCCCCCCCTCACTAAACGTACAAAACTGAGGATGGAAACCATACGCACCAAAAAATGGTGACTTATCGGTGGATTCTTGACGACGATTATTAATGGCAAACTCGGCTAACGGTAAATAAGATGACCATTCCTCCTGATTTTCGGAAACAAAGCATCTCAAATATGTCTCTAGGTTTTGATTGGTACGTTCAGTCTGACCGTTGGACTGCGGATGGAAAGATGAAGAAAACGACAGATGAACCCCTAAACGAGAACAAAAAGCTTTCCAAAATTTAGAAACGAATTGGGTACCACGATCCAAAACAATATCGGAAGGGACCCCGTGAAGCTTCACGATGTGGTCAATAAAAACCTGAGCCAGTGTGTTAGCATTAGGCAATGCGGCAAGAGCAATAACGTGCACCATTTTACTGAATCTGTCAACAACTACAAGAATAACAGTCTTCCCTGCTGATACTGGTAGATCCGTAATGAAATCCATTGACAGGTGCGTCCAAGGCCTGTTGGGGATGGCCAGAGGTAAAAGACGCCATGCCGGACGAGAATGATCTACCTTAGAACGAGCACAGGTAGCACATGCAGACACAAAATTCAACACCTCCTGGCTCCATTTAGGCCACCAGAACCGACGAGACACTAACTCAGAGGTTGCCCTACTACCTGGGTGTCCTGCCAGTGTGGAGTTATGGTGTTCTTTTAGTATCTCCAGTCGTAAATTTTCTGGCACAAACAGTTTACCCGAGGGGCAGGAGGCCTGGGCGTCCCCCTGAGCTTCCAACACCCTCCCCTCCAAACCTGAGTGTAATGCAGAGACCACCACCCCCTTTTGCAAAATGGGCTCTGGTACCTCAACATCACCCCCTCCAGGAAAACTTCGAGACAATGAATCCGCCTTAGTATTTTTTGCCCCCGGGCGATAGGTTATTACAAAATTAAACCTAGTAAAAAATAACGACCACCGAGCCTGTCTAGGAGTGAGACGTTTAGCAGACTCCAGATATAATAAGTTTTTGTGATCAGTAATCACCGTGACGGGATGAACCGCCCCCTCCAAAAAATGACGCCACTCCTCAAAAGCCAACTTAATAGCCAAAAGTTCCCTGTTGCCAATATCATAGTTCCTTTCTGCAGTAGACAATTTCTTCGAAAAGAAAGCACACGGACGCCATTCACCAGGGGACGGGCCCTGAGATAGTACCGCTCCCACCCCCACCTCTGATGCGTCAACCTCTACAATAAAAGGAAGCGAGACATCTGGCTGTACGAGAATAGGGGCCGAGGTGAATCTCTCCTTCAGAGATGCAAAGGCAGTTTTGGCTGCATGCGACCATTTGGAAAAATCGGATCCCTTTCGGGTCATGTCCGTCAGTGGTTTGACCACCAAGGAATAGTTCTTTATAAACTTTCTATAAAAATTGGCAAACCCCAGGAAGCGTTGCAATGCCTTCAGGTTCTCAGGCAGATCCCAGTCTATAATCGCCCGGACTTTCTCTGGATCCATGCGGAAACCTGAATCTGACAACACATACCCCAGAAATGACAGTTCTTTTACGGCGAACACACATTTTTCTAACTTAGCAAACAATTTGTTGGCCCTTAATATCTGCAGCACTTGTCTTACATGGATCTTATGTGTATCCAGATCCGGGGAATAGACCAGGATGTCATCAAGATATATCACAACAAATCTCCCGAATAAGGTGACTAAAAATATAGTTGACAAAATGTTGGAATACCGCAGGCGCATTAGTAAGACCAAATGGCATGACCAGATTTTCATAATGCCCTTCCGGAGTATTAAAAGCCGTCTTCCACTCATCCCCCTCTTTGATGCGAACCAGGTTATAGGCTCCTCTGAGATCCATTTTGGAGAACCATTTAGCACCAGCAACCTGATTAAAGAGGTCGGGAATGAGAGGAAGAGGATAGGGATCTCGGATAGTTATCCGGTTTAATTCCCGGAAATCCAGGCAAGGACGTAGGCCCCCATCTTTCTTTTTAACGAAAAAGAACCCTGCAGCCACAGGTGAAGAAGAGGGTCTGATGAGCCAAACTCTCCGAAATATAATCTTTCATAGCCTTCCTCTCCGGGCCGGAAAGATTGTATAACCGGGTTTTAGGTAGTTTTGCCCCAGGTAATAGATTAATCGGGCAATCATATGGACGATGAGGTGGTAACCCCTGACAACCCTTCTCAGAGAAAACATCCATAAAATCTGACAGAAAGGCAGGTAAAGATGTTACAGAGAGTGTAGAGCACCTACTACTCAAGCAGTTGTCCTTACAATGTTCACTCCACTCCACAATCTCCCCGGCCTGCCAATCCACCACTGGATTGTGAGTCACCAGCCAGGGAAGCCCCAATACCATAGGAGCCGGAAGACCGTCCAGGACATAACAAGAGATATGCTCTTTATGGAGGTCCCCTACCTGCAGATGGATATTATGGATGATCTGAGTTAACTCTCTCTGAGTAAGAGGGGAGGAGTCGATGGCAAACACAGGAATATTTCTGCATACCGGTTCCGGAGTAAAACCCAGAGCCTGAGCAAACCGTGAATCCTCCAAGTTGACCCCCGCCCCACTGTCCAAAAAGACGGAACAGATCTCAGTTTTATTGCCCGCCTCAACGGTAGCGGACAACAAAATCTGAGACATGCGTATGGAGGAAACGAATACACCCAGACTGTTCTCCTCCGCACAATCTGGGGACTCTAGTTTTCCGGCGGCTCTTTTGTTTGTGGTCTCTTGGGTTCTGAGGGACAAACCTTTACAAAATGACCCCTCCCCCCACAACGAAAACAAACCTCTGACCTACGGCGGAACTTAGGAGGATTCACCCGTCTAGTGGCGCCCCCTATTTGCATTGGTTCGACTGGACCATAACAGACCGATCCCTGCCCTATAGAGGCCTCCGTAAAATTTAATAGTCTCTCCCTGAGTCGTCTGTCGATTCTTATGGACAGAGACATAGCAGCCTCAAGAGACCCAGGGACCTCGTATACCGCCAGCGCGTCTTTTAATTTTTCAGACAACCCCTGGCAGAACTGACTCCTAAGGGCCGAGTCGTTCCATAACGTATCAGTAGCCCACCTACGGAATTCGGAACAATATAGTTCAGCAGACCGGTTCTCTTGCCGAAGTCTACGTAGCTTAGACTCAGCCAGTGAGACCCTGTCCGGGTCATCATATACGAGACCCAGGGCTTCAAAAAACTCCTCCACTGATCGTAAGGCCGGAGAGTCTGATGGTAGGGAGAAAGCCCAAGCCTGCGGATCTCCTTGCAGGAGAGAAATTACAATGCCCACCCGTTGTTTCCTCACCGCCGGAGGATCTAGGGCGTAACCTGAAGAACAATTTGCAAGCTTCTCTGAAGGTTACAAATTGGTCTCTCCCTCCAGAGAACCTATCAGGTAAAGCCACTTTTGGCTTAGGAGTACCTTGGTTTCCCGTAGCAACGGTGGAACCCAAGGATTGCTGCTGCAGCACTGTTGCTTTTAATCCTGCCACTTCAAGGGATAACCCCTGTAATTGTTTCGCCAAAACCGAAACCGGATCCATAGTGGAACAGACAAAATACAAAGCAAAACAGCAAGCAAAAAAGAAGAAAAAAAAATATGAAATGTCACTTTTTTATTTTATTTTTAAAAGGCCAGATATACTGTCACGACCGCTATCCCAGCAGCAGTCGTGTCGCACCAGACGGAGGGGAAGGGGGACCCTTATCTACGGATGGGAAATAGAATGGCCACCCCTGACTAACCCTAAGCTGGCACCTGTCTGCCCTGATACCCTAGACGGGGTGTGAACCCGTGCGGCGAGCAGGATGCCTAAACCCTCAGTCGCCCTAACAAGACTGGACTGGGGAAAGGCCGATAGGAGCGCTAGTCACCATCACTCACATCTAGGAAAACAACAGGGGAAGACAACAACAAACATACAACAGCAGAGATAGACTTATCCAGTCACGAGCAGAGAAGGCGATCCCAAACACGACAGTTCACGCCGGACAAGAGCTCCACAGCAACACCATCAAACGATCTCCTTCCAAGGTCAGAGTAGCACTGGAAGTAAGGACTATATCTGGCAATGACTGCAAGTGAAAGGGAAACTAATATAGTAGCTGGGAGTGGCAGACAGGACTCACCTGAGAAGGATTCCTACAAACTCCCAGTCAGGACAAAAAGGTTCACAAGGCAAAACCCAGATGACATACCCTGAACCACGGAGCAAACTCACAAGCTATCGCGAGTAGCAAGTCGCTGCGACCTTCTCCTCCCAGACCTGTCTGGATCAGTCACAGTCGTGACAGTACCTCACAGTCAGCAGACACATTCCAGCCAATCAGCATCATACCCTCCCTCCCAGACCCTCCCACCTCCTGGACAGCATCCATTTAAGATTCATTCGGAAGCTGCATTCTTAGTGAGAGGATGGACAGTGTAGCTGCTGCTGATTTAATAGGGAAATCGATAGCTAGGCCAGTGTATTCAGTGTCCACTACAGTCCTGAAAGACTCATCTGATCTCTGCTGTAAGGACAGCACCCCAAAAAGCCCTTTTTAGGGCTAGAACATCGGTCAGCGTGTGTGTCAGGCTCACAGCGTATACTGTGCCCACTTGCCCAGTGCCACCACTCATATCTGGTGTTACAGTAGCTTCAGTAGTTTCAGGCCCTGCAAGTGCATAGTGTCACCAGCGCAACTCATATCTGGTGTCACATTAGATTACATTTAAAGAAAAACAACAAATAGTTAAGGCTGCATGCAGCCTGTTATTGTGGGAGGGGCCAGGTCCCCTTACTTAAACCCCCTCGTACAGCTTACCACCACCGCGCCCGCCGACCAGCACTTCCTGTGACGCACGTCACTTCCGGTAAGCACGCGCCCCAGGTAAGTATCACCACGCGCCTCCCGTGGTGGGCTCCGGTCTTTCCGTCTGCTGGGCCGTCGCCGACCGCTGGCCCGCTCCTCCTCATCGCCTTCAGCTGCCGCAGGCTCCCCTCTCCGCCGTCCGGTGGCGTCCGTCCTCTCGCGAGAGGCAGGACGCATGCGCAGCGCCTCGGGATTTGCTCACGGCTGCACGCTGGCCGCCCAGGGGGGGGGGGGCCGCACAAAGGGGAGCTCTATCCCCCGCCACGGCCGGGCTGCGCACCCGCTGCCCGCCTCCCACACTCCGGCCGGGGCTGTCTCGGCTGACGGCTGCCATGTCCCCGGTTGGGGGCTGAGACATGCGGGCACCTTGTCCTCCCACTCCGGTGGGGCTGCCGCTGCTGCCGCTCAGCCCGGGTGCTCAGGCAGCCGCCACCCGCGCTGTCCCGCGGCCACATCTTAGTTACACAAGTGGCCTGGGGCAGGCGCCTTACTCCCCCACTAGGTAGCTGGTTAAGCTTCCTCCCAATTCATGGCTCCTGCAGCCATGGATCCATGGTGGCCAGCCTGCAGTTGCGTTCAGGGTCTTCTCTGTCCATCCTTGCCTGAGGCGTTCAGGTGTCTTCTCTGTCCCAGCACCCTGAAGAGCTCAGGTGTCTCCTCTGTCCATCTCAGGCGAGACGTTCAGGTGTCTTCCCTGCCAGGGGCCCTGAGGCGCTCAGGTGTCTTCTCCGTCCACGGTGGCTGATAGCGTCGGGGTCGGCCCTGGGCTCGTCAGCCTCAGGTGCAGCCACCTTCCCGGTAGGCAGCCGGTGCATTCAGGCCACGCATCGCCACGCGTCTCGGTACTCCCAAGCCCTCCTTACCACAGTCCCTAGTCTCCGCCTCCTGGTGCCCTTCTTCCTGGTCCATGTTTTATCCACGTCTCCCTGTCTCCACATTAGACGACACTACGCTGTGTCCACGCGCACCCGCGATGGCTTCCTGTCTCGCGCAGCATTCTGCTCACGTCACTCCTAACTTTTCCAGTCCTCAGGGCCAGCCGGTTCGTTCCCGTCCATCCTCTGACGGTAAGACAAGGGTGTTGATTCCACGTTCTCAGGTACGTCATCGCATACGTTCATCCACGACCTTCTTAGTCGGGGTGCACGTCCTCATGACCTCTCCAGCGGCCATATTGTTGTCTCTAATTCCAGGTGTTGCAAGGTCTCTGCTATTGTTGAAGCCATGTCACAGGTTTCTGACGTCGACGACACGTTGTCCCTCCCGGGTACGTCGGTCTCCAGCCAAGGCGGCCCAGTTGCCCTCCGTAGATGGACTGTGCCGAGGCTCGTTGCGGAATTGGCCAAGAGAGGCATCAGACACCCAGCGTCAGCCAGGAAGGCCGAGTTATACCGCCTATTGATGACCGAGCCCAGCGCTCCTGAAAGGGAAGATCCGCCGACATCAGGACCAGGGTGGTGGACTTGGAGTCCAGAACACCGGCGTCTTCCCAGGCGGTGGTCCCCATCTCCGATCCCCCTCTATTTCAGCTTCCGGCTCCAGGTACGTCCCCGGCTGCTCCGGTGGTTGCTCCTGCGCACTTGGTGCCGGACCACATCAGGAGGGACATCTTGGCGGGCAAGGACGTGAATCTCGCGTCCATCCTGATTGCGTCCCACGATGCCGCAGACAACAAGACTTTTGACTGCGGGGAGGTCTCGGTGGTCCTTCGGGCCAAGGATGGACGTCTCAACCGCAAGCTCTCTGTCGTCGAGTTTGTTTTGGCCTTCGGCCTGTTTAGAGACGTGCTCTGCTCCGCTTTCCCGGCCCGCCGGGAGGAGCTGGACACGTATCTACACAGGGTCACGGGACTTGGGCACAAGTACGGCGGCACGGCTTTTTATGACTACCACCGCTCCTTTTCAGCCAAGGCCGCCGCCGCGCTTGCCCAGTTTCAGTTCTCCGTCAACTGGGCCATGCTGGACATGGAGTTGTTCTGCCAGCATTTCGCCGGTCTCCGGGCCCCCGCTTGTTCGACCTGCCAGTCGATTTTCCACTCTACTGAGTGGTGTCCTCAAACGGCCACGGCCCAACCAGACAAGGCTATTCCAGGCCCCTCTGGGGTCCCCCGCAGTCCCTCCACCACCGATAAGTTGGGTAGACCCATTGTCTACCTTGGCAACAGCCAAGTTTGCAATAACTTCAACTTTGGTTCCTGTCTATTTAGCGGTTGCAGGGCCCTGCACATCTGCTCCATCTGCTTCAGGGCTCACCCCAGGTCCACATGTCCCAAGAAGGCTTACAAGCGCCTATGACTAGCCGACTGCGACATCGACCTCCTGGCTCTCCTGTTACAGGACCATCCGGTGCCAGGGTTCGTGGACTTCCTGGTCTCTGGCCTCTGCTCCGGGTTTGACACAGGGTTGGTGGCACTACCCCATTCCAACTGGGAGTGCGACAATCTGCAGTCAGCCAGGTCAGATCCCACCGCTGTACAGGAACTCCTGAATTCGGAGGTGGAGAAAGGGTTCCTCCTGGGCCCCTTCAACCAGGTTCCTTTCTCTCGCTGGCGGATCAGCCCCATAGGCATCGTGTCCAAAAAAGATTCGAATAAAAAACGTTTGATTTACGATCTCTCCGCCCCCCATGATTCCGTCATCCCCAGCATCAATTCACTCATCCCTTCTGAAGAATTTTCCATGACCTATGCGTCCATAGACGAAGCCATTGCCCTCATCCTTAGCGCCGGGAAAGGCGCCTGGTTGTCTAAAACTGACATAGCGGACACCTTCAAACTGCTGCCCATTGCCCCTCACCTTTGGCAGTTCTATGGCATCAGGTGGGAGGGCAGGTTCTATTTTGCCAACAGGTTGACCTTCGGCTCAAAAAGCAGCCCGTGGTTATTTGACCAATTGGCGCAGGCCCTGCACTGGATCCTGATCCACCACGGCAGCGCCCCAGCGGTCATCCATTACCTGGACGACTTCCTCCTCATTGAACCTCCGCTATGTCGGCCATCCGGGCTGCTCTCCCTCCTGGAGATCTTTGCCGCCCTTTCCATCCCAATTTCGCAGGGAAAGACCGCGGGGCCGGTCACTTCCATCACCTTCCTGGGTATTGTCCTGGACTCAGACAGAATGGAAGCCAGGCTTCCTGAGGCAAAGCTGTCCCAGATACGGGAAGTCGTGGCCAGGGCCATCACCTCTTCCCAGGTGACCAAGGTCGAGCTACAGTCCATCCTGGGTCGGCTGAACTTTGCCTTAAGGGTCATGCCCCAGGGCAGGGCTTTCATTTCCCGGCTGCTCTCGCTCCTTCCCTCAGCCTCCGAACCCAGCAGCATTGTCCACTTGGACAGGGCTGCCATGGCAGATTTGCGCATGTGGGACAGCTTTCTGTTATCTTGGAACGGGGTCAGCCTGTTTGTCCCCTCATGGTCCCAGTCATCTACCAGGGTGTTTGCTGATGCCGCAGCATCCCGGGGTTTCGCGGCCATCTTCGGGTCCCAGTGGCTGGCTGGCCCATGGCCTCCTCAGGTCAGTTCCGACCCTCAGTCCCTCAGCTCATCACCGTTCCTGGAATGTTACCCCATCGTGGCGGCCGCATCCGTCTGGGGTCACCTCTGGGCGAATTCCAGCGTCATGTTTATATCTGACAGTCAGGACCTGGTGGACATCATCTCCAAAGGCCGAGCTAAGTCGGCCAGGGTCATGTCCCTTTTGCGCAAACTGGTCTGGCTGGCCATGACCCATAACTTTCACTTTTCATGTTCCCATATCCCAGGTGCCAGCAACACGGCGGCCGATGCCTTATCGAGGTTCAATTTTCACACCTTCTTTCAGGTATGTCCAGAAGCAGACCGGACCGGGGCCCGGATTCCCGGTTTCAGCGACCTGATGTTGGACTGAGGTCTCTGCTGGCAACCGCCGAGGACCTCAGGCACCGATCCCTTTCGGTCAACACGGCTCGCAACTACGGCACAGGTTGGAACCACTTCCAGAAGTTTTCCAGGGACCATCCCCAACAGGATATGTCCTTCATTGCGTACATCATGGCTTTCATGGCCCATTGCCATGTCAACCTCAAGCTGGCACCCAGCACCATCCGTTTGTACCTGGCCGGGGCACAGCATTTCTTAGCCCTTCAGAACCCAGAAGTACGCGCAGCGTTCACATCCCAAGCCGTCAAGGCCACGCTCAGGGGCATTGAGAAAAACAGTAAAGACTCCAACCCGTCCCGTCGGCCGGTCTCCGGTGAGCTGTTTAGGCAGCTGTCGGCATCCCTAGATGGCAATCCTTTTGGCCATTTCACTAGTCTGGTCATCAAAGCCGCCATGTAGCTAAGCTTCTACGGCTTCCTTCGTCCAGGAGAATTTTCAGTTTCTTCCCTGAAGACGATCTTCCTGAAAAAGAAGCAGCTATCCTGGAGCCAGGATCATCTGGTATTAAGCCTGCCTTCCACCAAGACGTCCCAAACCGGTCCTCCCATACTGATCCGTTTCTTCAAGTCCGGGAACGCCTGGTGTCCGGTGGTGGTACTCCAACATCTCCTGGGTTCCACACCATCTCCAGATCCAGAATCTCCGTTGCTGCCATTCCAAGGGAAACCCCTATCCACGTCACAGTTTGTCTCCCACATCAGATCCCTGGTCGCAGGGTTGGGGGTGGACCCCAAAACCATATCAGGACATTCGTTCCGCATCGGAGCGGCTTCAGCAGCTTCCAAGCACGGGACGCCTCCGCACGTCATCCGTCACATGGGTAGGTGGAGATCTGCCTGTTTTTCCCGGTACATCCCGGATCCGCTGACTGAAACCCGGCAGGTATTCCGTTCCTTGGTTTTGTAACCCTGTTCCACATGCATTAAACAGCAGCACTTCGCCTACCTGGTGTCTTTTTGGCCCTCTTTTAGGCAGGCCCACGTCCCGTGGCTCCAGGCACACCCCAGCCACTGTCTAGCCCCCTCCTGTCACCTTACTGACCGTGGCCGCGGCCACAAATAGTTAAGGCTGCATGCAGCCTGTTATTGTGGGAGGGGCCAGGTCCCCTTACTTAAACCCCCTCGTACAGCTTACCACCACCGCGCCCGCCGACCAGCACTTCACCCACCCTTTTCCCCCCCTTTTTTCTTCCTACTCTCCCTAGGGTTGGCCCTCTTTTAGGCAGGCCCACGTCCCGTGGCTCCAGGCACACCCCAGCCACTGTCTAGCCCCCTCCTGTCACCTTACTGACCGTGGCCGCGGCCACAATATTGACTGTGAATAAATAGCAGTCAGTTGCCTGCATGCGTGTGTGTGTGTTTCAGGCCCTGTAAGTGCATAGTGTCACCAGCGCAACTCATAACTGGTGTCACATTAGATTACATTTAAAGAAAAACAACAATTTTGACTGTGAATAAATTGCAGTCAGTTGCCTGCACGCGTGTGTGTGTTTCAGGCCCTGCAAGTGCATAGTGTCACCAGCGCAACTCATATCTGGTGTCACATTCGATTACATTTAAAGAAAAACAACAATTTTGACTGTGAATATATAGCAGTCAGTTGCCTGCACGCGTGTGTGTGTTTCAGGCCCTGCAAGTGCATAGTGTCACCAGCGCAACTCATATCTGGTGTCACAGTAGATAAAAAAAAAAATTTAAAACAACAATTTTGACTGTAATAGATTGAATAGCAGTTAGTTGTCTGCAAGCGTGTGTGTCAGGCCTACAGCGTCTACTCTGTCAAATTCTGCCAGTGCACAGTGCCACTCATATCTGGTGTCACAGTAGCTTGCACGCATAGTACAACTAAACTAATCTAAAAAAAATGACAGGCAGAGGCAGGCCACCCCGCAGGGGCCGTCGTGGTCGTGGTGCTGTGATTCCCTTTGGCCCTAGAATAATGCCCAGTGTTCAGAGGCCATGTACCCTGAACTCGAAAAGTTCTGAGGACATAGTTGACTGGCTAACACAGGACACCCAATCTTCTACAGCTTCCGCTCGGAACCTCCTCCAGCTCAGCTTCGGGCACCTCTCAAGTTACCACTCGCTCGTCTGCCGCCACCACCAACACTAGCACCACAGCCGCTTCACTTGACCTGTCAGAGGAGTTATTTACACATCAGTTGGAAGAAATGAGTGACGCGCAACCATTATTGCCAGAGGATGTAGATAACAGGGATATGTCTCAGTCAGGCTGCATTACACACATGGACGTACGGTGTGATGATGATGATGTTGTACCCACTGCTGCTTCCTTTGCTGAATTGTCAGATACAAGTGAAGCGGTTGATGATGACGATGTGTCCGTGGATGTCACCTGGGTGCACACTCGAAGAGAAGAAGAACAGGGGGAAAGTTCAGATGGGGAGACAGAGAGGAGGAGGAGACGAGTTGCATAGGCACCCGGGGTCAGCCAGACAGCACGCCAATCAACGAATGCTGTTGCCACTACCAGAATGACGTCATTGCAGAGATCAGCAGTGTGGCATTTTTTTGTGTTTCTGTGTTTTTTGTGTTTCTGCCTCTGACACCAGCGATGCCATTTGCAACCTGTGACAAAAGAAACTGAGTCGTGGGAAGTCCAACACCCACCTAGGTACAACTGCTTTGCGAAGGCACATGATCTCAAATCACAAACGCATTCAACACATGAGTAGAAGCAGCACACAAACTCAAAGCCGCCATCCTCCTCCTGGTCCAGCATCTTCAGCCACGTCAACCACTGCTGTCCTCCTTGCCCCCCTCTCAACTGCTCTCGCCTTGAGCAGTTCCTGCTCATCTGCCCACAGTCAGGTGTCTGTCAAGGACATGTTTGAGCGTAAGAAGCCAATGTCACAAAGTCACGCCCTTGCACGGCATGACAGCTGGCTTGTCCGAACCCTTTACCCCGCCAGCTTTTACCGTACAAGCTGGTGGAGTCTGAGGCCTTCAAAAAATTTGTAGCTATTGGGACACCGCAGTAGAAGGTACCTGGCCGAAATTTCTTTGCACAAAAGGCAATCCCCAACCTGTACTCGATTGTGCAAAAGGAAGTCATGGCATGTCTGTCACACAGTGTTGGGGCAAGGGTCCATCTGACCACTGATACCTGGTCTGCAAAGCACGGTCAGGGCAGGTATATCACCTACACTGTGTATTGGGTAAACCTGCTGACGGCTGCCAAGCATGTAATGCGTGGCTCTGCCGAGGAGTTGGTCACACCGCCACGACTTGCAGGTAGGCCTGCTGCCACCTCCTCTACTCCCCCTACTCCATCCTCTTCCATAACCTCCTCGGCTGAGTCCTCTTCTGCTGCTGCGTCTTGCTCCACATCAACGGCACCCCCCCCAGCTCCCCAGGGGCTATTCCACATCCCGGATACGACAGTGTCACGCCGTCTTGGGGTTGACTTGCCTGAAAGCAGAGAGTCACACCGGACCAGCACTCCTATCCGCCCTGAACGCACAGGTGGATCAGTGGCTGACTCCGCACCAACTAGAGATCGGCAAAGTGGTGTGTGACAACGGAAGCAATTTGTTGGCGGCATTGAATTTGGGAAAGTTGACACATGTGTTGAATCTGATTGTACAACGCTTTGTGCATAAGTACCCAGGCTTACAGGATGTCCTAAAGCAGGCCAGGAAGGTGTGTGGCCATTTCAGGCGTTCCTACACGGCCATGGAGCACTTTTCAGATATCCAGCGGCGAAACAACATGCCAGTGAGGCGCTTGATTTGCGACAGCCCGACACGTTAGAATTCAACACTCCTAATGAGCCGCCAACGAATATTTTGTATGACCGGGGTGCTAGGACAGCCTCTGCGGAGCTGGGAATTTTTTTGCCACGTTACTGGACGCTCATGCGCAATGCCTGTAGGCTCATGCATCCTTTTGAGGAGGTGAAAAACCTAGTCAGTCGCACCGAAGGCACCATCAGCGACATCATCCCATTTATTTTCTTCCTGGAGCGTGCCCTGCGAAGAGTGCTGGATCAGGCCGTAGATGAGCATGAAGAGGAAGAGTTGTGGTCACCATCACCACCAGAAACAGCCTTATCAGCATCGCTTGCTGGACCTGCGGCAACGCTGGAAGAGGAGTATAAAGAAGAGGAGTCAGAGGAGGAATGTGACTTTGAGGAGGAGGAAGACCAACCACAGCAGGCATCCCAGGGTGCTCGTTGTCACCTATCTGGTACCCGTGGTGTTGTACGTGGCTGGGGGGAAGGACAGACCTTCAATGACATCAGTGAGGACGAGAAACGGGACATGAGTAGCTCGGCATCCAACCTTGTGCAAATGGGGTCTTTCATGCTGTCATGCCTGTTGAGGGACCCTCGTATAAAAAGGCTAAAGGAGAACGACCTGTACTGGGTGGCCACGCTACTAGACCCCCGGTATAAGCAGAAAGTGCCTGAAATGTTACCGAATTACCGGAAGTCGGAAAGGATGCAGCAGTTCCAAAACAAGTTAAAAAGTATGCTTTACACAGCGTATAAGGGTGATGTCACAGGACAATTGAAATCTAACAGGGGATGAGGTGAAAGTAATCCTCCTCCTACCACAACCACGCCGGCAAGGACAGGACGCTTTACAGACGTGTTGTTGATGGAGGACATGTGGAGCTTTTTAAGTCCTACGCATCGCCACAGCCCTTCGGGGTCCACCCTCAGAGAACGACTCGACCGACAGGTAGCAGACTACCTCGCCTTAACTGCAGATATCGACACTCTGAGGAGCGATGAACCCCTTGACTACTGGGTGTGCAGGCTTGACCTGTGGCCTGAGCTATCCCAATTTGCGATAGAACTTCTGTCCTTCCCCGCTTCAAGTGTCCTGTCAGAAAGGACCTTCAGTGCAGCAGGAGGTATTGTCACTGAGAAGAGAAGTCTCCTAGGTCAATAAAATCTAGATTACCTCACCTTTATTAAGATGAATGAGGCATGGATCCCGAAGGGACTGACAGTGGGCAATACATTTGACTAAGAAAGGCCTGATGAGATGAGCTGGTTTGGGCTAAAAAGGGTCCACACGCTGCTGTATTTTATCTCTGCATGCAGGATGACTTGCGTGACTTCTCCGCCACCAACTAGGGTTCAAGCCGCAATGTTTTAGTGCACTTTCTGCCTGGAAAACATACATTTTTCCTGCCGCTGCTACAGAGGCAGCAACAATACCTAGTTTTTCAGGCATGTGTACATGCCTAATTTTTCTGGCCTCTGGTGCTGCACTGTGGCTGCAAAAAAAAAAAAAAGGCACATACATGTGTTAATTCCCCTTCGTGATCGTTACCTTGTTGTGGTGAAGGGGCTTGCGCATCACAATGAAGCGATCACCTCTATGAGTGTGTTGGCAATGTTGGCACACCCCAGATGATATGGTCGTTGCTTCATTGTGAACAGACCAAAAGCGATCGGCTGGATAATTTTGCATAGAAAAAACATGAATTTTCTTTTAATGATCATCTAAGGTGATCATTAAAGCCTAATAGGCCAACAATAGGCCCACACTGCAGAATCATTGTTTTCTGGGTCACTTCACTTAACTGTCACTGAACTACCTCAGCACTTTCATAGGCTTTGAAAAACCGTCATTGCCTGCAATCTCCCAAACGTGCGCACGAGCACAGTCATCACTACACCAAGATTGACGCATAGAGGAATAAAATGTATGTCTTGAGTGTGTCAACTATTGACAACTCTTTGCGGTTGTCTAAACTCTATTCCATACATGTCCCCTGATAGGGGACGTAACAGGGATTAAACTGATAGGAATAGTACTACTTAACATACCACTCATATTGGGATTGCATAGTACATTGCACGGCGCACGCGCCGTGCCCCAAATTGGAAGTAAGAGGACCAACCAAGCATCTTTTTCCATCTCCCGGTTCTTAAAATCTATTCCATACACGTCCCCTGTTAGGGGACGTAACAGGGATTAAACTGATAGTAATAGTACTACTTAACATACCACTCATATCTGGTAGCACAGTAAATTGCACGGCGCACGCGCAGTGCCCCAGATTGGAAGTAAGAGGACCGACCAAGCATCTTTTTCCATCTCCCGGTTCCTAAAATCTATTTAATACACCGGCCCCTGATAGAGGAAATAACAGGGATTAAACTGATAGGAATAGTACTACTTAACATAACACTCATATTGGGATTACATAGTACATTGCACGGCGCACGCGCAGTGCCCCAAATTGGAAGTAAGAGGACCAACCAAGCATCTTTTTCCATCTCCCGGTTCCTAAAATCTATTCCATACACGTCCCCTGATAGGGAACATAACAGGGATTAAACTGATAGGAATAGTACTACTTAACATACCACTCATATCTGGTAGCATAATAAATTGCACGGCGCACACGCAGTGCCCCAAATTGGAAGTAAGAGGACCAACCAAGCATCTTTTTCCATCTCCCAGCTCCTAAAATCTATTCCATACACTTCCCCTGATAGGGAACATAACAGGGATTAAACTGATAGGAATAGTACTACTTAACCTACCACTCATATCTGGTAGCATAATAAATTGCACGGCGCACGCGCAGTGCCCCTAATTGGAAGTAAGAGGACCGACCAAGCATCTTTTTCCATCTCCCGGTTCCTAAAATCTATTCCATACACCAGACCGGCCCCTGATAGGGGACAAAACAGAGATTAAACTGGTAAGAACAGATTTTTTTAATAAAAAAAAAAGAGGACAGCCTCTGCGATGCTGGGTATTTTTTGGCCGCGTTACTGAACGCTCATGCACAATGGCTGTAGGCTCATGCGTCCTTTTGCGGAGGTGACAAACCTGGTCAGTCAAACCCAAGGCAACATCATCGACTTCATCCCATATGCGTTTTTTCTGGAGCGTGCCCTGCGAAGAGTGCTGGATCAGGCTGTAGATGAGCATGAAGAGGAAGAGTTGTGGTCACCATCACCACCAGAAGCAACCTTGTCGTCGTTGATTGCTGGACCTGCGGCAACGCAGAAAGAGGAGTCTGAAGAAGAGAAGTCAGAGGAGGAAGGTGGCTTTTAGGAGGTGGAAGACCAACCACAGCAGGCATCCCAGGGGGCTTGTTGTCACCTTTTGGGGACCCTTGGTGTTGTACGTGGCTGGGTGGAGGAAGAGACCTTCAATGTCAGTGAGGACAAGGAACGGGACATGGCTAGCTTGGTAACTAACCTTGTGCAAATGGGGAGTTTGAGCTTGTGCAAATGGACTGTTTGCGGTTGTCTGCGGTGCGTTAAACTGGGAGTTTGGTCTGTCAGAGTTTGGTCTGTCACTGTGAAGCGGGCGTAACCCTTACACTACCTGATCAATACAACATCATACCTGATGTTTTAAAGCACGTTTTTCCAAACAATTTAGGAATGTTAGGTGATTTATGCACTTTATGGATTAAAACCCGACTCTGCGTCAACTACGTAATTTTCCATGGGAGTTTTGCCATGGATCCCCCTCCGGCATGCCACAGTCCAGGTGTTAGTCCCCTTGAAACAACTTTTCCATCACTATTGTGGCCAAAAAGAGTCCCTGTTGGTTTTAAAATTCGCCTGCCTACTAAAGTCTATGGCGGTTCGCCCGGTTCGCCCGTTCGTGAACATTTGCGGAAATTCGCGTTCGCCGTCCGCAAACGGAAAATTTTATGTTCGCGACATCCCTACCCGTGGCTAATTACCGCGACCAGCAATAATGCCGATTGCAGTAATTAAAGCCTTTAGAGGCCATGATCAAGTGAGATCACGGCATCTAAAGGGTGAAAAACCCCTAAGCTCCCACCTCTGGGCTTCTTACTGGCAACCTTTGTGGCCAATGAGGATGGCGGTAATTGATTTAAATGCGCTAGGTCTCGCTGAAGAGATGTAATTCTTATTTAAATGGATGACATTTAAATGGATATAAAAAATCCATGAATGCTCAGAATTAAAAACAAAAACAAATTATGAGCTTCAAAATCATAACAAAAAAGTAAAAAAAAAACAGTTTAACCTCTTCAGGACATAGGGCGTACAGGTACGCCCTGATGTCCTGGTACTTAAGGACACAAATCATTGAGCAGGCACCTTGTCTAAATACGCGGGGGGGTCCCGTGACCTTCCCGTGTCAGCGATCGCCGCAAACCGCAGGTCAATTCAGACCTGCAGTTTGCGGCTTTACCTGCGGTTTTCGGCTGCTGGCGGCGGTGCCATCGGGTCCCCATGCGGCTGTAGGGGGAACCCGATGGCATGGAAGGCAGAACTATGCCTAAGGAAGGCATCGCGCTGCCTTCCGGTGACGAGCCTGTGACATCCAGCCCCCTGGATCTCACAGGCCGGAAGCTGTATGAGTAATACACACAGTCTTACTCATACAGCCAATGCATTCCAATACAGAAGTATTGGAATGCATTGTAAAGGATTAGACCCCCAAAAGTTCAGGTCCCAAAGTGGGACAAAAAATAAAGTAAAAAAAAAAGTTTTCCCCACAAAAATTTTTAAGTTTCAAGTAAAAATAAACAAAAATTAAATTTTCCCCAAATAAAGTTAAAAAAAATTGTAAAAAATAGGGGAGGGGGAGTATACATATTAGGTATCGCCACGTCCGTATCGACCGGCTCTATAAACATATTACATGACCTAACCCCTCAGATGAACACCGTAAACAAACCAAAAAAATAACTGTGCTAAATAAACCATTTTTTATCACCTTACATCACAAAAAGTACAAAAGCAAGCGATCAAAAAGGCGTTTGCCCACTAAAATAGTACCAATCTAACCGTCACCTCATCCCGCAAAAAATTTGCCCCTATCTGAGACAATCTCCCAAAAAATTAAAAAACTATGGCTCAGAATATGGAGACACTAAAACATCATTTTTTTTGTTTTAAAAAAGCTGTTATTGTGTAAAACTTACATAAATTTAAAAAAAAGTATACATATTAAATATCTCCGCGTCCGTATCGACCGGCTCTATAAAAATATCACATGACCTAACCCCTCAGATAAACACCGTAAAAAATAGAAAAATAAAAACTGGGCTAAATAAACCCTTTTTGGTCACCTTACATCACAAAAAGTGTAATAGCAAGCGATCAAAAAGTCACAAGCACCTCAAAATAGTGCCAATAAAACCGTCATCTCATCCCGCAAAAATCATACCCTACCCAAGGTAATCGCCCAAAAACTGAAAAAAACATGGCTCTCAGAATATGGAGACACTAAAACATGATTTATTTTTGTTTCAAAAATGATATTATTGTGTAAAACGTACATAAATAAAAAAAGTATACATATTAGGTATTGCCGCGTCCGAATCGACCGGCTCTATAAAAATATCATATGACCTAACCCCTCAGATAAACACCGTAAAAAATGTAAAATAAAAACTGTGCTAAATAAACCATTTTTTGTCACCTTACATCACAAAAAGTGTAATAGCAAGCGATCAAAAAATCACACGCACCCCAAAATAGTGCCAATAAAACCATCATCTCATCCCGCAAAAATCGTACCCTACCCAAGGTAATCGCCCAAAAACTGAAAAAATTATGGCTCTCAGACTATGGAAACACTAAAACATGATTTTTTTTGCTTCAAAAATGAAATCATTGTGTAAAACTTACATAAAAAAAGCATACATATTAGGTATTGCCACATTCGTGACAACCTTGTCTATAAAAATATCACATGATCTAACCTGTCAGATGAATGTTATAAATAATTTTAAAAAAAGGTACCTTGCCTCACAAAAAGTGTAATATAGCGCAACCAAAAATCATATGTACCATAAACTAGTACAAACAATACTGCCACCCTATCCCGTAATTTCTACAATGAGGTCACTTTTTTTTGAGTTTCTACTCTAGGGGTGCATCAAGGGGGCTTCAAATGCGACATGGTGTCAAAAAAACCAGTACAGCAAAATCTGACTTCAAAAAACCGTATGGCATTCCTTTCCTTCTGCGCCCTGCCTTGTTCCCGTACAGCAGTTTAAGACCACATATGGGGTGTTTCTGTAAACTACAGAATCAGGGCCATAAATATTGAGTTTTGTTTGGCTGTTAACCCTTGCTTTGTTACTGGGAAAAATGGATTAAAATGGAAAATTTGCCCAAAATTTTAAATTCTGAAATTTCATCTCCATTTGCCAATAACTCTTGTGGAAAACCTAAAGGGTTAACGACATTTGTAAAAATCTGTTTTGAATACCTTCAGGGGTGTAGTTTCTTAGATGGGGTCATTTTTATGGAGTTTCTACTCTAGGGGTGCATCAGGGGGGCTTCAAATGGGACATGGTGTAAAAAAAAACAGTCCAGCAAAATCTGCCTTCCAAAAACCGTATGGCATTCCTTTCCTTCTGCGCCCTGCCGTGTACCCGTACAGTAGTTTACGACCACATATGAGGTGTTTCTGTAAACTACAGAATCAGGGACACAAATATTGAGTTTGGTTTGGCTGTTATCCCTTGCTTTGTAACTGGAAAAAAATTATTAAAATGGAAAATCTGCCAAAAAAGTGAAATTTTGAAATTGTATCTCTATTTTCCATTAATTCTTGTGGATTAAAAATAAAATCAGTTTTGAATACCTTGAGGGGTGTAGTTTATAGAATGGGGTCATTTTGGGGTGGTTTCTATTATGTAAGCCTCGCAAAGTGACTTCAGGCCTGAACTGGTCCCTAAAAATTGGGTTTTTGAAAATTTCTGAAAAATTTCTAGATTTGCTTCTAAACTTCTAAGCCTTGTAACATCCCCAAAAAATAAAATATCATTCCCAAAATGATCCAAACATGAAGTAGACATATGGGGTATGTAAATTTATAACTATTTTTGGAGTTATTACTATGTATTGTAGAAGTAGAGAAATTGAAAGTTAGAAATTTTCTAATTTTTCCCAGATTTTGGTAAATTTGTTTTTTTTTTTGTAAATAAAAATGAATTTTTTTTTACTCTATTTTACCAGTGTCATGAAGTATAATATGTGACGAAAAAACATTCTCAGAATGACCTGGCTAAGTAAAAGCATTTTAAAGTTATCACCACATAAAGTGACACTGGTCAGATTTGCAAAGGGGTTAAAAACATAAAAAATTAAAAGAACATAAAAGTTTAAGTCACCCCCCTTTCCGTATAATAAAAAAATAAATACATAAATAACAAAAAATGTAAACATCATGGGTATCACCGCGACCGAAAATATTACTATTGAAATACAAAAATGTTTTTACTGTAATATGGCGAATGGCGTAACGGAAAAATAGGGTCAAAATGGCCAATTAGCCATTTTTTCATTGCTTCTCTTACCCCAAAAAAGTTACATAGTAACATAGTAATAAGGCCGAAAAAAAAGACATTTGTCCATCCAGTTCGGCCTGTTATCGTGCAAGTTGTTCCAGAGGAAGGCAAAAAAAACCCCTGTGAGGTAGAAGCCAATTTTGCCCACTTTAGGGGAATAAAAAATTCCTTCCCGACTCCAATCAGGCAATCAGAATAACTCCCTGGATCAACGACCCCTCTTTAGTAGCTATAGCCTGTAATATTATTACGCTCCAGAAATACATCCAGGCCCCTCTTGAATTCCTTTATTGTACTCACCATCACCACCTCCTCAGGCAGAGAGTTCCATAGTCTCACTGCTCTTACCGTAAAGAATCCTCTTCTATGTTTGTGTACAAACCTTCTTTCCTCCAGACGCAGAGGATGTCCCCTCGTCACAGTCACAGTCCTGGGGATAAATAGATGATGGGATAGATCTATGTACCGACCCCTGATATATTTATACATAGTAATTAGATCTCCCCTCAGTCGTCTTTTTTCTAAAGTGAATAACCCTAATTTTGATAATCTTTCAGGGTACTGTAGTTGCCCCATTCCAGTTATTACTTTAGTTGCCCTCCTCTGGACCTTCTCCAACTCTGCTATGTCTGCCTTGTTTACAGGAGCCCAGAACTGTACACAGTACTCCATGTGTGGTCTGACTAGCGATTTGTAAAGTGGTAGGACTATGTTCTTTTCACGGGCATCTATGCCCCTTTTGATGCAACCCATTATCTTATTGGCCTTGGCAGCAGCTGCCTGACACTGGTTTTTGCAGGTTAGTTTGCTGTTTATTAAAATTCCTAGATCCTTTTCCATGTCAGTGTTACCGAGTGTTTTATCATTTAGTATGTACGGGTGAGGCTACTTTCACACTAGCGTTCGGAGCGGATCCGTCTGATGTTTCATCAGACGGATCCGCTCCTATAATGCAGACGTTTGTATCCGTTCAGAACGGATCCGTCTGCATTATAACTTAGAAAAATTTCTAAGTGTGAAAGTAGCCTGAGCGGATCCGTCCAGACTTTACATTGAAAGTCAACGGGGGACGGATCCGCTTGAAGATTGAGCCATATTGTGTCATCTTCAAGCGGATCCGTCCCTATTGACTTCCATTATAAGTCTGGACGGATCTGCTCGCCTCCGCACGGCCAGGCGGATACCCGAACGCTGCAAGCAGCGTTCAGGTGTCCGCTCACTGAGCGGAGCGGAGGCTGAACGCTGGCAGGCGGATGCATTCTCAGCGGATCCGCCACCACTGAGAATGCATTAGGGCTGGACGGATGCGTTCGGTGCCGCTTGTGAGCCCCTTCAAACGGAGCTCACGAGCGGACACCTGAACGCAGGTGTGAAAGTAGCCTGACTTGCATTATTCCTTCCCATGTGCATAACTTTACATTTGTCAGTGTTAAACCTCATCTGCCACTTATCTGCCCAAGCCTCCAATCTATCCAGATCCCTCTGTAGTAGTATACTGTCCTCTTCAGTGTTAATTACTTTACACAGTTTAGTGTCATCTGCGAAAATTGATACTTTACTATGCAAGCCTTCTACAAGATCATGAATAAATATATTGAAGAGAATAGGGCCCAATACTGACCCCTGAGGTACCCCACTAGTGACAGTGACCCAATCTGAGTAATAAAATGTTATCTAAAAGTCACACACACTCCAAAATGGTATCAATAAAAACTACAGATTGTCCAGCAAAAAATTTGCCCCCACACAGCTCAGTAAATATAACTATTTTTACACTATTTAGACATAAAAAACCTATACATATGTGGTATCGGTGTAATCGTACTGACCCAGAGAATGAAGGGCATGGGTCAGTTTTGCCACAAACCTGTAAAGCGGTGAAGGAATTGTGTTTTTTTCCAATTCCACCTCATTTGGATTCTTTTTCCTGCTTCCCACTACATTGTATGCCATTTTAAATGGTGCCATTATAAAGTACAACTTGTCCTGCAAAAAATAATCCCTCATACAGCTATGTGAACAGAAAAATAAAATACTTATGGCTCAAGGAAGATAGGGTAGAAAAATGAAAATACAAAAACGAAAAAACCTCCGGTATCCTAAGGATTAAGGGATGCCTTGATATTTTCAGAGGCTAACGGACAGCATTATCAGCCAATCAAGGGGCAGGATTCTGGCAGGTCCTTTTTGTTCAGAAGGAAGAAACGCCATTCTGTGCACAGCTAGCTATCTGAAATTATGGGAGTCATTTACTATACTGAAATACACCTAAATTAGGCGTATTTCAGGCGCAGATGGTGGCAGAATGGTTAGTTGCTCTGCAATCGGCAACTTTTCTCCACTCACGCCAGGTCTAAAATTGTAGGTGTGGCGGCGGGGAAAGTCCAACAGGCCCTTCCCATTCATCATTTTCTACGTCTGTTTTAGGGGTAGAAAATGGTCTAAATGTAAGACAGCTCGGAAGCAGTCTTACATTTAGAACTTGTGCTGGATGCTCCGAAGTTATGGAGAGGCCTGCACCTCTTCATAACTGTGGCGGATCCTTTGCCAGCACAGGGCCTTTATTAAGACCCTGTGTCCCTGTGTTTTGGCTGTATCTGCCAAAATCAAATGGCAGACAAAGCTAGTAATATACTATTTGTGTAATACGGATAGTATAGGGAAAGCATAGTGATATAATAATATAAGATTTAGGACTGGTCACTCAGTGGTTTGTTTGTGCTTCATATAGCTGCTAGCAAGTTGGTAAATCTTGCAAAAAACTATTTTTTTGCAAACGTAAACACAAAGGCAACTTATTTTTTTTTTTGTTTTGAACCTGAAGTTTCTACAGTTCAAAGGCTTATTGCCAGCACCTCCAACATCCAACATTCTACTGCATCTAGTGAGCAATTGCCCCCTTTTTTTCTAAAAGCCCATTTCTTTAATTTATCTACCATTTGTAAGTGGGTATTTCATCACATTTCAAAACCACGTTGTATTACTTCAAGATACCATGCAGTTACAGCAAGTGCATTTTACTGCAATACATGCATTAATTTACATATGTTACTAAATGCACTAGTATACCCACGTTAAAGTGCACATTGTATTACTTCAAGATACCAAGCAGTTACAGCAAACATATTTTACTGCAATTACTGCATTAATATACCAGAGTTAGTGAATGCATTTTACTGCAATAAATGCATTATTATACTATCAATGAATGCATTGCATTACTTCCGTATACAGTGCAGTTATAGCTAACACATTTTACTGCAATTTCTGCATTTTTATAATTGTAAATTGTCAATACCACTGTGCAGTGTGTTTATAGCAGGGGAGGGACATTTAATTGCACCTCTGTAAATTACAGAAAAGCATCTACTATTTTGCTACTGTTAAATAATAAGGGTACCAAACCTGTGTTTTTAAATAGGCCTCATAATAAAATTTCTGATAAACCGAAGAGTTGAAAATTGAAGACCAAGGCCTCATCATCCAAGAGTCAGAATGTGAGCAGTAGTGCAAACAGAGGTAGCAGAACTAGCTATATAGCCAGTAGTCATAGTAGGCCACAGTTCTTCCTGGCTTCCGACAGGCACCCCATTATTATTGAGGACAAAGAGAATGAGATTGTAGACTGGATGGTTTACTTTCAGTCACGCAGGATGATGTTAAAGGGAACCTGTCACCGGGATTTTGTGTATAGAGCTGAGGACATGGGTTGCTAGATGGCCGCTAGCACATCTGCAATACCTAGTCCCCATAGCTCTGTGTGCTTTTATTGTGTAAAAAAAGATTTGATACATATGCTAATTAACCTGAGATGAGTCCTGTCCCTGACTCATCTCAGGTTAATTTGCATATGTATCAAATCGTTTTTTTTACACAATAAAAGCACACAGAGCTATGGGGACTGGGTATTGCGGATGTGTTAGCGGACATCTAGCAACCCATGTCCTCAGCTCTATACACAAAATCCCAGTGATAGGTTCCATTTAAGGTCACCTCAGAGTCTGACACCATGTCTTGGAGCCTCAGATCACAGAATTCCTCCTGCTCCTCTTGCTTGAGGCCCCAGAAAAGCCTTTCAGTTGCATCATCTCTGTCTTCACTGCCTCCTCCTGTTGGAGTGTCTTCTTTTTTCTGCAGAAGAGGCAACAAAATGCCACCACACCCTATGGCAGATAGAAAAGAGAGTCTCTCTTTTGATGACTTGTGTGAGAGCAGTCAGGGTTCAGACTACCAGGAAGAGGAAGTTCAGGAGGAGGAGGGGGATCCCATGCATAGGTGTGTTAGTGGTACTGGTGATGGCACTTGTAACCATGATGGTGGTGGTAGGAACAGTGGTAGCGACAGTGGCACTCTGAGAAAATACAGAGCAGGGATTCGGGCCAAGGAGCCCACCATGATAAAAGTGTTTTTTTTTTAAATGGAACAATTATACAAGAAAGGAATTTCAAGAAGTTTACTCATCTCTAAATCTAATGTGTATGTGGAACTCCCAACTGTGCCCAAGCAGATAAAGTCGGGCAGAGATGGATTGGGCGCTTTAAATTTCAATGCCCCGCCTCTTCCCAGGATATGAACTACCGTCAGATGTGTCTGGCAGTACCTTTTCTTCTCTCTAAAATGAAAATATATGAGTTAAGTCATGTTTGACTGAAGCAAGCATGTGTATGGAGGAATAGAGAGAGAGAGCTGTTAGAAAAGTGTTCAGCCAACATCTACAGAAGGTGTATGTGTGCCTTTCCATAGAAAACTAATTATAAACAGTCAATCAGTAACATTCATTTCCGTCTGCCTTAGAGTGCATGATCATCCGTTTTGTGCAATATGTGTCATTTTTATTTTTTATCATTTAAGTCATGGTAGAAAGAAGAGATGCAAACTTATGTCAATGTTTTTCATGTTTTTCATTCAGTTTAGATAAGTTGCAAACGTATACTTGCAAAGCAAATGAACTACAGATAAACATAAGTGTGAAACAGCCTTGGAATGTTTAGCTTCCTGGACACAATCATTTGGTTCTCAGCTTTTATAGAAATATGGAATCTAATTAGTTATTCTGAAAATGTTTCTACATTGTTTTACCTGCATAAGTTTTTATATAGGAGGTTGTCTAATGCCTGTTATTATAAACTGCAATGTGTCACTCAATTGGGCACAAAAAATTACACAGTTGAGAAAGGAATTAAAAAAAAATCTAAAGAAGTCATACTTTCCTGCACCAATATCCCCATTGCTTCCGTTCCCAAACTTCCTCTGTCCCCACATGTCTCTGCTTTCTGGTTCCTCTCATCACAATAAATACCTGCTGAGCCAATTACTGGCTAAATCGAGTCACTACTATAGCCGTGTACTAAAAGAATGATTATCCAGACAAACTCTTTAATTAATAATATATATCTTCTTGATGACTAGTAGTTGTCAAGTAGGATTACTAAATAAAATGGTCTACATATGGTTTCAAAATTTTACTGTAATGCTGCATCTATGCAAGGAGGCTTATTAAAGATGCACAGTAGCAGCAGAGTCATTGGTTTTGTCTACATTTCTGACAGTCATGCTAGACTGACTAATGTGCGTCTGAGCAATGCAGCGTGTGGTGGTTTCATTTGCTAGAATCACTGACAATATAGTTTCATTTTTTCAGCTTGTCATTCAGATGGTTTCTGCCTTGAACATATTATACAACTTATGATGGATATATTTCTAAAAGGTCTCAAGAACTGTATGAGAAATACGAATTCTAAGAAAAAGTTTTGTATTAAGGCTTCTACACCGTATATAACAAAGTTATGCATGTAGCCAAGAAACATATCTCCTATTAGTGCATTTGTGTCACACCAAAAGCTTGCATCATTTTAGGTAGTAAGAATTTCAGCTAAACACTTTGGGAGTAGTGTTGAGCGAACAGTTCGAGCATAGTTCGGGTCCGTACCGAATTTTGGGGTGTTCGTGACACGGACCCGAACCCGAACTTTTTCGTAAAAGTTCGGGTTCGGGTTCGTCGTTCGGCATATATTTTGGCGCATTTTGAAAGGCTGCAAAGCAGCCAATCAACATGCATCATACTACTTGCCCTAAGATGCCATCGCAGCCATGCCTACTATTGGCAAGGCTGTGATTGGCCAAGTGCAGCATGTGACTCAGCCTCTTTATAAGCTTGTGCGCACGTCGGGACGTGCTCACTCCCGATGTGAATAGAACAGGGATAGACGCAGCTGATGCAAGGGCGAGAATAGGCAGGGATAATTGAATAACTGGAAGCAAATTTCTCTCCTCCACCTGTGATTCATCTGAACAACTGCAGCTGAGCTGCTTTTTTGATAGGGATTGGCTATTTTTAGAGTGGCCAGAGTGATTTTTCCATCCACATGTACCTGGGCTGACCGCCGGCCGCCATTTTGCGACTTGTAGTGCTGCAGCAGAAGCTGCCACAGTGTGCATTCCAAAGCTCCAAACAAGTCAGACATCTACACCTGGGATTCAGACCAATAGCGATTTAGCAGCACAGTCCAAGGCTATTTTTTTTAAAGGTTGTGCAGACCATTTTGTGGCACATGTTACTGGGCTGATAGGCGGCGGCCATCTTGGGACTAGTGCTGCAGCACAATCTCTCCCAACGTCCATTAATCACTTGTAATAGTGGTCTGTGCCATAGAAATCCTACATCAGGGACTTGGGTGTGCTTGTGTCACCCCTACTAATACCAGTCCACCTGTAATCCATACAGTGAAAAGCCATAAAGTATTCCAGTGAGGGAATTTTTTTTTTATTTAAAAAAGGCCAAGTTAGTTTATCTGGCGTTCAATATACTAGATACAGTTAGGCCTGCGTTTCATACATCTGGAATTAGCAAACTAATGTGCTGGGGTTGGGAAAACATATATGTACCCATACTAGAATCTGTCAAAGAAAGCGGTACTCACATATAACAGTCATTCCATCTGTAATCCATACAGTCAAAAGACTGAAAGTATTCCAGTGAGGGAATTTTTTTTATTTAAAAAAGGCCAAGTTAGTTTATCTGGCGTTCAATATACTAGATACAGTTAGGCCTGCGTTTCATACATCTGGAATTAGCAAACTAATGTGCTGGGGTTGGGAAAACATATATGTACCCATACTAGAATCTGTCAAAGAAAGCGGTACTCACATATAACAGTCATTCCATCTGTAATCCATACAGTCAAAAGCCATAAAGTATTCCAGTGAGGGAATTTTTTTTTTATTTAAAAAAGGCCAAGTTAGTTTATCTGGCGTTCAATATACTAGATACAGTTAGGCCTGCGTTTCATACATCTGGAATTAGCAAACTAATGTGCTGGGGTTGGGAAAACATATATGTACCCATACTAGAATCTGTCAAAGAAAGCGGTACTCACATATAACAGTCATTCCATCTGTAATCCATACAGTCAAAAGACTGAAAGTATTCCAGTGAGGGAATTTTTTTTATTTAAAAAAGGCCAAGTTAGTTTATCTGGCGTTCAATATACTAGATACAGTTAGGCCTGCGTTTCATACATCTGGAATTAGCAAACTAATGTGCTGGGGTTGGGAAAACATATATGTACCCATACTAGAATCTGTCAAAGAAAGCGGTACTCACATATAACAGTCATTCCATCTGTAATCCATACAGTCAAAAGACTGAAAGTATTCCAGTGAGGGAATTTTTTTTATTTAAAAAAGGCCAAGTTAGTTTATCTGGCGTTCAATATACTAGATACAGTTAGGCCTGCGTTTCATACATCTGGAATTAGCAAACTAATGTGCTGGGGTTGGGAAAACATATATGTACCCATACTAGAATCTGTCAAAGAAAGCGGTACTCACATATAACAGTCATTCCATCTGTAATCCATACAGTCAAAAGACTGAAAGTATTCCAGTGAGGGAATTATTTTTATTTAAAAAAGGCCAAGTTAGTTTATCTGGCGTTCAATATACTAGATACAGTTAGGCCTGCGTTTCATACATCTGGAATTAGCAAACTAATGTGCTGGGGTTGGGAAAACATATATGTACCCATACTAGAATCTGTCAAAGAAAGCGGTACTCACATATAACAGTCATTCCATCTGTAATCCATACAGTCAAAAGACTGAAAGTATTCCAGTGAGGGAATTTTTTTTATTTAAAAAAGGCCAAGTTAGTTTATCTGGCGTTCAATATACTAGATACAGTTAGGCCTGCGTTTCATACATCTGGAATTAGCAAACTAATGTGCTGGGGTTGGGAAAACATATATGTACCCATACTAGAATCTGTCAAAGAAAGCGGTACTCACATATAACAGTCATTCCATCTGTAATCCATACAGTCAAAAGACTGAAAGTATTCCAGTGAGGGAATTTTTTTTTTATTTAAAAAAGGCCAAGTTAGTTTATCTGGCGTTCAATATACTAGATACAGTTAGGCCTGCGTTTCATACATCTGGAATTAGCAAACTAATGTGCTGGGGTTGGGAAAACATATATGTACCCATACTAGAATCTGTCAAAGAAAGCGGTACTCACATATAACAGTCATTCCATCTGTAATCCATACAGTCAAAAGACTGAAAGTATTCCAGTGAGGGAATTTTTTTTATTTAAAAAAGGCCAAGTTAGTTTATCTGGCGTTCAATATACTAGATACAGTTAGGCCTGCGTTTCATACATCTGGAATTAGCAAACTAATGTGCTGGGGTTGGGAAAACATATATGTACCCATACTAGAATCTGTCAAAGAAAGCGGTACTCACATATAACAGTCATTCCATCTGTAATCCATACAGTCAAAAGCCATAAAGTATTCCAGTGAGGGAATTTTTTTTTTATTTAAAAAAGGCCAAGTTAGTTTATCTGGCGTTCAATATACTAGATACAGTTAGGCCTGCGTTTCATACATCTGGAATTAGCAAACTAATGTGCTGGGGTTGGGAAAACATATATGTACCCATACTAGAATCTGTCAAAGAAAGCGGTACTCACATATAACAGTCATTCCATCTGTAATCCATACAGTCAAAAGACTGAAAGTATTCCAGTGAGGGAATTTTTTTTATTTAAAAAAGGCCAAGTTAGTTTATCTGGCGTTCAATATACTAGATACAGTTAGGCCTGCGTTTCATACATCTGGAATTAGCAAACTAATGTGCTGGGGTTGGGAAAACATATATGTACCCATACTAGAATCTGTCAAAGAAAGCGGTACTCACATATAACAGTCATTCCATCTGTAATCCATACAGTCAAAAGACTGAAAGTATTCCAGTGAGGGAATTTTTTTTATTTAAAAAAGGCCAAGTTAGTTTATCTGGCGTTCAATATACTAGATACAGTTAGGCCTGCGTTTCATACATCTGGAATTAGCAAACTAATGTGCTGGGGTTGGGAAAACATATATGTACCCATACTAGAATCTGTCAAAGAAAGCGGTACTCACATATAACAGTCATTCCATCTGTAATCCATACAGTCAAAAGACTGAAAGTATTCCAGTGAGGGAATTTTTTTTTTATTTAAAAAAGGCCAAGTTAGTTTATCTGGCGTTCAATATACTAGATACAGTTAGGCCTGCGTTTCATACATCTGGAATTAGCAAACTAATGTGCTGGGGTTGGGAAAACATATATGTACCCATACTAGAATCTGTCAAAGAAAGCGGTACTCACATATAACAGTCATTCCATCTGTAATCCATACAGTCAAAAGACTGAAAGTATTCCAGTGAGGGAATTTTTTTTATTTAAAAAAGGCCAAGTTAGTTTATCTGGCGTTCAATATACTAGATACAGTTAGGCCTGCGTTTCATACATCTGGAATTAGCAAACTAATGTGCTGGGGTTGGGAAAACATATATGTACCCATACTAGAATCTGTCAAAGAAAGCGGTACTCACATATAACAGTCATTCCATCTGTAATCCATACAGTCAAAAGACTGAAAGTATTCCAGTGAGGGAATTTTTTTTATTTAAAAAAGGCCAAGTTAGTTTATCTGGCGTTCAATATACTAGATACAGTTAGGCCTGCGTTTCATACATCTGGAATTAGCAAACTAATGTGCTGGGGTTGGGAAAACATATATGTACCCATACTAGAATCTGTCAAAGAAAGCGGTACTCACATATAACAGTCATTCCATCTGTAATCCATACAGTCAAAAGACTGAAAGTATTCCAGTGAGGGAATTTTTTTTATTTAAAAAAGGCCAAGTTAGTTTATCTGGCGTTCAATATACTAGATACAGTTAGGCCTGCGTTTCATACATCTGGAATTAGCAAACTAATGTGCTGGGGTTGGGAAAACATATATGTACCCATACTAGAATCTGTCAAAGAAAGCGGTACTCACATATAACAGTCATTCCATCTGTAATCCATACAGTCAAAAGACTGAAAGTATTCCAGTGAGGGAATTTTTTTTTTATTTAAAAAAGGCCAAGTTAGTTTATCTGGCGTTCAATATACTAGATACAGTTAGGCCTGCGTTTCATACATCTGGAATTAGCAAACTAATGTGCTGGGGTTGGGAAAACATATATGTACCCATACTAGAATCTGTCAAAGAAAGCGGTACTCACATATAACAGTCATTCCATCTGTAATCCATACAGTCAAAAGACTGAAAGTATTCCAGTGAGGGGATTTTGCTTATAAAAAATAATATATTTCATTGTGGTGCGAGTTGAATCGCAACAATGAAGAAAAATACTATTAAGGGACGAGGACGCGGTCGTGGTGGTGTCCGTGGAGCCTCTGTTGCTGGTAGAGGACGTGGCCGTTCGGCCCCAGGCGCACACAGTAGGGAACGAACTCCCTCAACTAGCCGGCAGAATGTACCGCAATATCTCGTGGGGCCCAATGCCGCTCTTAGGATGGTAAGGCCTGAGCAGGTAGAGGCATTAATCGATTGGGTGGCCGACAGTGCTTCCAGCACGTTCACCACATGGTCTTCCACCCAGTCTTCTGCGGAAAGCGCACAGGTGGCACCTGAAAACCAAGCCCATCAGTCTGTCACATCACCCCCAAGCATATCAGGGAAACGGTCTGAGCCACAAGTTATGCAGCAGTCTCTTCTTCTGTTTGAAGACTCTGCTTCCAGGGTTTCCCAGGGGCGTCCACCTAGCCCTTCCCCAGTGGAGGAAGACATACCATGCACTGACGCACAACCACTTATGTCTCCAGATGAAGAGGACATGGGAATACCACCACAGCAGAGTCACCGACTCTCTGATGATGACGAAACACAGGTGCCCACTGCCGCGTCTTTTTGCAGTGTGCAGACTGAACAGGAGGAGGTCAGGGAGGGAGACTGGGTGGAAGACGATGCAGAGGACGATGAGGTCTTAGACCCCACATGGACTGAAGGTCGTGGCGATGACTTTCACAGTTCAGAGGAAGAGGTAGTGGTGAGACCGAGACAACAGCGAAGCCAAAGAGGGAGCAGGGGGCCAAAGCAGACGAGCCGCCGCCCCCAGAGTTCGCCTGCTACTGGACATCGCCAACAGGGACCCAGCCCCACAAAGGCAGCTTCAAAGAGTTCCCTGGCATGGCACTTCTTTAAACAATGTCCTACCGACAAGACCCGAGTGACTTGCACGCTCTGCCATCAGAGCCTGAGGCGAGGCATTAACGTTCTGAACCTCAGCACAACCTGCATGACCAGGCATCTACATGCAAAGCATGAACTGCAGTGGGGTACACACCTTAAAAACCAGGCACTCGCTGAGGCTCCCCTTGCTCCCTCTACCGCTGCTGCCTCGGCTTCCGCCTCGAGAGGAATGTTGCCACCTGCCGAGCAGCAAACAGAGGATGTGCCACCGACACCACCACCACCGCCACCGTCAACTAGCGTCTCCACTATATCACACAGCAGCGTTCAGCTCTCAATATCTCAAACCTTAGAGAGGAAGCGCAAATTCCCCCCGAGTCACCCTCGAGCCCTTGGCCTGAACGCCAGCATTTCTAAACTGCTGGCCTTTGAAATGCTGTCATTCCGGCTGGTGGACACAGACAGCTTCAAACAGCTGATGGCCATGGCTGTCCCGCAGTATGTGGTTCCCAGCCGCCACTACTTCTCCAAGACAGCCGTGCCTTCCCTGCACATGCAAGTGTCCGATAAAATCAAGTGTGCACTGCGCAACGCCATTTGTGGCAAGGTCCGCCTAACCACAGATACGTGGACCAGTAAGCACGGCCAGGGACGCTATATCTCACTAACTGCACACTGGATGAATGTAGTGGCGGCTGGGCCCCCGGCGGACAGTTCCTTGGCGCACGTCCTTCCGCCCCCTAGGATCGCAGGGCATCATTCTCTGCCTCCTGTAGCCTCCTCCTCCTACTCGGCTTCCTCCTCCACTGCTTCCACCAGCTCATCCGGTCAGCCACACACCTTCACCACCAACTTCAGCACAGCCCGGGGTAAACGTCAGCAGGCCATTCTGAAACTCATATGTTTGGGGGACAGGCCCCACAGCGCAAAGGAGTTGTGGCGGGGTATTGAACAACAGACCGACGAGTGGTTTCTGCCGGTGGGCCTCAAGCCAGGCCTGGTGGTATGCGATAATGGGCGAAATCTCGTGGCAGCTCTGGGACTAGCCGGTTTGACGCACATCCCTTGCCTGGCGCATGTGCTGAACTTGGTGGTGCAGAGGTTCATTCACCACTACCCCAACATGTCAGAGCTGCTGCATAAAGTGCGGGCCGTCTGTGCGCGCTTCCGCCGTTCACATCCTGCCGCTGCTCGCCTGTCTGCGCTACAGCGGAACTTCGGCCTTCCCGCTCACCGCCTCATATGCGACGTGCCCACCCGGTGGAACTCCACCTTGCACATGCTGGAGAGACTGTGCGAGCAGCAGCAGGCCATAGTGGAGTTTCAGCTGCAGCACGCTCGCGTCAGTCGTACTGCCGAACAGCACCACTTCACCACCAATGATTGGGCCTCCATGCGAGACCTGTGTGCCCTGCTGCGCTGTTTCGAGTACTCCACCAACATGGCCAGTGGCGATGACACTGTTATCAGCGTTACAATACCACTTCTATGTCTCCTTGAGAAAACACTTAGGGCAATGATGTTAGAGGAGGTGGCCCAGGTGGAGGAGGAGGAGGAGGATGAGGGCTCGTTTCTAACACTTTCGGGCCAGTCTGTTCGAAGTGGCTCAGAGGGAGGTTTGTTTAAGCAGCAGAGGACAGGTTCACAAGTCGCCAGCCAAGGCACTGTACTGGAGGACGAGGAGGATGAGGAGGAGGAGGTGGAGGGGGACGAGGATGACGCAAGTTCACAGCGGGGTGGCAGCCCAGGCCCATCACTGGTGCGTGGCTGGGGGGATACGGTGGACGATGACGATACGCCTCCCACAGAGGACAGCTTGTCCTTACCCATGGGTAGCCTGGCCCACATGAGCGAATATATGCTCCAATGCCTGCGCAACGACAGCAGAGTTGCCCACGTTTTAACGTGTGCAGACTACTGGGTGGCCACCCTGCTGGATCCCCGGTATAAAGACAATGTGCCCACTTTAATTCCTGAACTGGAGCGCGACCGTAAGATGCGCGAGTACAAGCGCACGCTGATAGAGGCGCTCTTGAGAGCATTCCCACATGTCACAGGGGAACAGGTGGAAGGTGAAGGCAGAGGAGTGGCAAGAGGTCGCCAACGCAGCTGTGTCACGGCCAGCTCATCTGAGGGCAGGGTTAGCATGGCAGAAATGTGGAAAAGTTTTGTCTCCACGCCACAGCTATCTGCACCGACACCTGATACGGAACGTGTTAGCAGGAGGCAGCATTTCACTAACATGGTTGAACAGTATGTCTGCACACCCCTCCACATCCTGACGGATGGTTCGGCCCCATTCAACTACTGGGTTTCGAAATTGTCCACGTGGCCAGAGTTAGCATGTTATGCCTTGGAGGTGCTTTCCTGCCCGGCGGCCAGCGTTTTATCTGAACGCGTATTCAGCACGGCAGGGGGCGTCATTACTGACAAGCGCAGCCGCCTGTCCACAGCCAACGTGGACAAGCTGACCTTCATAAAGATGAACCAGGCATGGATCCCACAGGACCTGTCCCTCCCTTGTGCAGAGTAGTCCTTATTAACTGCCTAAAACATGTCTTGTTGTGCTACGGGCCACTTCTTTATTTGATACAAATTTTATGAAACCCACAGTTGAATGAAACTCTTCTCTGTCTGGGCGCCGGGGCCTAACCAGATGAAAGTGGCCGGTTAAACTAACGGGTGACATGAAGCCATAACCTCTGCCATGCTACCTCTGTCTTCTGTCTGGGTGCTGAGGCCTAAGTCAAATAAAGCGGTCTTCTGCTGTGCTGGGGGATATGAAGCTAATCTCTGACCTCTCTCCTCTGTCTGGGTCCAAAGGCCTAAATCACTGAAAGAGGCCTTCTCCTGTGGTGTGTGATATGATGCCAGAATATGTGCTGTGGGGCCTCTCTCCTCTTCCTGGGTGCAGGGGTCAAATAAACTAAATTGTGGCCTACTCCTGTGGTGGTTGATATGATGCCTGATTCTCTGATGTGGAACCTCTCTCCTCTGTTTGGGTGAAGGGGTCAAAGTAACTAAATGGTGGCTTCTCCTGTGGTGGCTGATATGATGCCAGAATATGTGCTGTGGTGCCTCTCTCCTCTTCCTGGGTGCAGGGGTCAAAGTAACTAAATGGTGGCTTCTCCTGTGGTGGCTGATATGATGCCAGAATATGTGCTGTGGGGCCTCTCTCCTCTTCCTGGGTGCAGGGGTCAAAGTAACTCAATGGTGGCTTCTCCTGTGGTGGCTGATATGATGCCAGAATATGTGCTGTGGTGCCTCTCTCCTCTTCCTGGGTGCAGGGGTCAAAGTAACTAAATGGTGGCTTCTCCTGTGGTGGCTGATATGATGCCAGAATATGTGCTGTGGTTCCTCTCTCCTCTTCCTGGGTGCAGGGGTCAAAGTAACTAAATGGTGGCTTCTCCTGTGGTGGCTGATATGATGCCAGAATATGTGCTGTGGGGCCTCTCTCCTCTTCCTGGGTGCAGGGGTCAAAGTAACTCAATGGTGGCTTCTCCTGTGGTGGCTGATATGATGCCAGAATATGTGCTGTGGTGCCTCTCTCCTCTGTCTGGGTCCAAAGGCCTAAATCACTGAAAGAGGCCTTCTCCTGTGGTGTGTGATATGATGCCTGAATATGTGCTGTGGTGCCTCTCTCCTCTTCCTGGGTGCAGGGGTCAAAGTAACTCAATGGTGGCTTCTCCTGTGGTGGCTGATATGATGCCAGAATATGTGCTGTGGTGCCTCTCTCCTCTTCCTGGGTGCGGGGGTCAAAGTAACTCAATGGTGGCTTCTCCTGTGGTGGCTGATATGATGCCAGAATATGTGCTGTGGGGCCTCTCTCCTCTTCCTGGGTGCAGGGGTCAAAGTAACTCAATGGTGGCTTCTCCTGTGGTGGTTAGTATGATGCCAGAATATGTGCTGTGGGGCCTCTCTCCTCTTCCTGGGTGCAGGGGTCAAAGTAACTCAATGGTGGCTTCTCCTGTGGTGGCTGATATGATGCCAGAATATGTGCTGTGGTGCCTCTCTCCTCTTCCTGGGTGCGGGGGTCAAAGTAACTCAATGGTGGCTTCTCCTGTGGTGGCTGATATGATGCCAGAATATGTGCTGTGGGGCCTCTCTCCTCTTCCTGGGTGCAGGGGTCAAAGTAACTCAATGGTGGCTTCTCCTGTGCTGATTGATATAAAGCTGATGGTTGTGCCATCTGACATGGTTGCCAGGGTCTGATTCAATGGGGGCCTACTCCTGTGGTGGGTGATCTAAATGCCTGATTCTCTGCTGTGAAACCTCTCTCCTCCGTCTGGGTGTAGGGGTCAAAGTCTTTCAAAGTCGCCTTCTCCTGTGCTGATTGATATGAAGCTGATGGTTGTGCCATCTGACATGGTTGCCGGGGTCCCATTAAATTGTGGCCTACTCCTGTGGTGGTTGATATGATGCCTGATTCTCTGATGTAGAACCTCTCTCCTCTGTTTGGGTGAAGGGGTCAAAGTAACTAAATGGTGGCTTCTCCTGTGGTGGCTGATATGATGCCAGAATATGTGCTGTGGGGCCTCTCTCCTCTTCCTGGGTGCAGGGGTCAAAGTAACTCAATGGTGGCTTCTCCTGTGGTGGCTGATATGATGCCAGAATATGTGCTGTGGTGCCTCTCTCCTCTTCCTGGGTGCGGGGGTCAAAGTAACTCAATGGTGGCTTCTCCTGTGGTGGCTGATATGATGCCAGAATATGTGCTGTGGTGCCTCTCTCCTCTTCCTGGGTGCGGGGGTCAAAGTAACTCAATGGTGGCTTCTCCTGTGGTGGCTGATATGATGCCAGAATATGTGCTGTGGTGCCTCTCTCCTCTTCCTGGGTGCAGGGGTCAAAGTAACTAAATGGTGGCTTCTCCTGTGGTGGTTGATATGATGCCTGATTCTCTGCTGTGAAACCTCTCTCCTCCATCTGGGTGTAGGGGTCAAAGTCTTTCAAAGTCGCCTTCTCCTGTGCTGATTGATATAAAGCTGATGGTTGTGCCATCTGACATGGTTGCCAGGGTCTGATTCAATGGGGGCCTACTCCTGTGGTGGGTGATCTAAATGCCTGATTCTCTGCTGTGAAACCTCTCTCCTCCGTCTGGGTGTAGGGGTCAAAGTCTTTCAAAGTCGCCTTCTCCTGTGCTGATTGATATGAAGCTGATGGTTGTGTCTTCTGACATGGTTGCCGGGGTCCCATTAAATTGGGGCCTACTCCTGTGGTGGGTGATCTAAATGCCTGATTCTCTGCTTTGAAACCTCTCTCCTCCGTCCGGGTGTAGGGGTCAAAGTCTGTCAAAGTCGCCTTCTCCTGTGCTGATTGATATAAAGCTTATGCTTGTGCCATCTGACATGGTTGCCGGGGTCTGATTCAATGGTGGCCTACTCCTGTGGTGGGTGATCTAAATGCCTGATTCTCTGCTGTGTAACCTCTCTCCTCCGTCTGGGTGTAGGGGTCAAAGTAACTAAATGGTGGCCTACTCCTGTGGTGGGTGATATGATGCCTGGTTCTCTGCTGTGGGACCTCTCTCCTTTGTCTGGGTGCTGTGGTCAAAATAATAGTAAGTGACCTTCTCCATTGGTGGGTGACTTGAAGCCTGATTCTGTGCTATGGGACCTCACTCCAATTAATATTGTTTAATTTTTATTTATTTTATGTTAACTCATCATTTCCCTATCTACATTTGTTTGCAGGGGATTTAACTACATTTTGCTGCCTTTTGCAGCCCTCTAGCCCTTTCCGGGTGTGTTTTACAGCCTTTTTAGTGCCCAAAAGTACGGGTCCCCATCTACTTCTATGGGGTTCGGGTTCGGGATGAAGTTCGGGTCGAGTTCGGATCCCGAACCCGAACATTTTTCGAAAGTTCGGCCGAACTCGTCGAACCCGAACATCCAGGTGTTCGCTCAACTCTATTTGGGAGAGATCTTATTTTTTAGTTTGCACCAGAAAAGTGATGTTAAAAACTTGAATATTATTATGGGGCAAAGTTATCATTTAAGACAGGATTTGAGACAGGTCTAATTTGAAACAGGTGGTGTATTGTGAGTGAGATTTACCAAGAGTAGCACCTTATTGATAAATGTGTTGCAAATACATTATTGACATGAGACTTTTCCACTCTGCACCTATAAAAAGCAACCAAATTAGACTACATCTTTTCACTTCTACGGCACATTATGTAGCCGATCCACAGCACAGGGCCAAACTCTTAGTTGAGTTTCTTTCTACAAAAATGGGAAGACGAGAAAACTGTGCCACAACATCAACTTCGAACAATACAGCCATGCCAGCTCTTTTGACAACTGAAGAGGTTGCACACGAGGTGGGCGTTGCTTGGGTAAAAGGGGGACAGTCGCATAATTTTCTGTGGGCCCAATTGCCGTGTCTAAAAATGCCCGTACTATTGAAATATAAAACCTTATTCCATGTGACGAATGGCATAATGACAAAAAAATAAATAAATGGCAAATTCACAATTTTTTCATTGCTTTACATATACAAAATTTTTATTAAATGTTATAAAGAAAGAAAAAAAGTTGCATACACTCCATAATGGTATCAATAAAAACTACAGATCGTCTAACAAAAAATGTGCCTGGTAAACATGCCTACTATATTAAAAGGTTATGGGGGTCAGAATATGGCGATGTAAAAAATGTTCCCTTTTCTATTTTTGCATCCGTCTTTCCAATTCAAATTCATTCATAGACTTCTGTGTATGACCTGCTTTTATGAAAGTATCAGAACTTTGACTAGTTCAAAGCAAATACTGTTTGATGAATTATATGCGATCCCAGCCTTATGAAGTGCATCACACAATAGAAGTGTGTAGCAGGATACTTATGATAACATAATAGGAGGAAAGCAGCAGAGGTTGTCTATTCATTTTACTTTTTTAAAAACATACATTGTAAGTTTTTCAGAAAAAAATCTTAAATAAAGTGTGAATAATTTTCAAAAACAAACTTGAAAATAAAAGGACAAAGGAAAAAAAAACTAATAAAACAAGTTAAAATAATATTTAAGGACGTTTTCCTTGCGGTCTCCTGGTATTCACACTTTTACCCCTATAGAGGAATCTGGACTTCACTGCAGGGAAGCCACTAAGCTGCTAACTGTTGGAATAATCCCAGTGTGGTTGGCTGCTGACCGACGGGGATTTGAGACACTGGTGTATAGCACCAAGGGAATTGGCAATACACGTAGAGACTTCCAAGACGACTAGTGTAATCTTGAAGAGGAGGTAGCTCTCATACAAGCACTGCCTCCTCTTCAAACAAATGATCTTCGGGGGTGAGAGAAGTCGCACCTAGTGTTGAGCGAGCATGCTCGGCCGAATACCATACTATGCCTATAAACGGTGTCTGCAGTGAATTGTCACATCTGCGCTGCAATAGCATGTGTGTGTGTGCCAGCGCCAGATATTGGGAAAAATATTAGCGAAAACAATTCTATTTTTTCCATAATTTATCCACACTTTGCATATAAACGGAGTCTGCAGTGAATTGACACATCTACGCTGCAATAGCATGTATTAGGGCCAGATATTGGGAAAAATATTAGCAAAAACAATTATATTTTTTTCATAATTTATCCACACTTTGCCTATAAACGGTTTCTGCAGTGAATTGTCACATCTGTGCTGCAATAGCGTGTGTGTGTCAGGGCCAGATATTGTGAAAAATATTAGCGAAAACAAATATATTTTTTCCATAATTTATCCACACTTTGCCTATAAATGGTTTCTGCAGTGAATTGTCACATCTGTGCTGCGATAGCGTATGTCAGGGCCAGATATTGGAAAAAATATTTGCGAAAACTAGAGGTGGGACGACGAATCCGTCGAATCCACGAATCCCTTAAATCTTGTTGAATTCGTGGAATTCGTGGACTCGAATCCCGACTTAATTTTGTAAAATTCGAATCCAACGAATCCCGCGAACCGAACTTCGTCCCGGTCCCGAACCCCATTGAAGTCAATGGGGACCCGAACTTTTGGGCACTAAAAAGGCTGTAAAACAGCCCAGGAAAGAGCTAGAGGGCTGCAAAAGGCAGAAACATGTAGATAAATCCCCTGCAAACAAATGTGGATAGGGAAATGAATTAAAATAAAAATTGAAAAAATAAAAATGACCCAATATTAATTGGATAGAGGTCCCATAGCAGAGAATCTGGCTTCATGTCAGCAGAGAATCAGTCTCTTCATGCCATAGCAAAGAATCTGGCTTCATGTCAGCAGAGAATCAGTCTCTTCATGCCATAGCAGAGAATCTGGCTTCATGTCACCCACCACTGGAAGAGGCCACGGTCACATATTTAGGCCCCGGCACCCAGACAGAGGAGAGCGGTCCCGTAACAGAGAATCTGGCCTTATGTCAGCGCAGAATCTGTCTTCATGTCATAGCAGAGAATCAGGCTTCACGTCACCCACCACTGGAACAGGCCACTGTCACACATTTAGGCCCAGGCACCCAGGCAGAGGAGAGAGGTCCCGTAACAGAGAATCTGGCCTTATGTCAGCACAGAATCTGTCTTCATGTCATAGCAGAGAATCAGGCTTCACGTCACCCACCACTGGAACAGGCCACTGTCACATATTTAGGCCCAGGCACCCAGGCAGAGGAGAGAGGTCCCGTAACAGAGAATCTGGCCTTATGTCAGCGCAGAATCTGTCTTCATGTCATAGCAGAAAATCAGGCTTCACGTCACCCACCACTGGAACAGGCCACTGTCACATATTTAGGCCCAGGCACCCAGGCAGAGGAGAGAGGTCGCGTAACAGAGAATCTGGCTTCATGTCAGCACAGAATAAGTCTTCATGTCATAGCAGAGAATCAGGCTTCACGTCACCCACCACTGGAACAGGCCACTGTCACACATTTAGGCCCAGGCACCCAGGCAGAGGAGAGAGGTCCCGTAACAGAGAATCTGGCCTTATGTCAGCGCAGAATCTGTCTTCATGTCATAGCAGAGAATCAGGCTTCACGTCACCCACCACTGGAACCGGCCACTGTCACATATTTAGGCCCAGGCACCCAGGCAGAGGAGAGAGGTCGCGTAACAGAGAATCTGGCTTCATGTCAGCACAGAATAAGTCTTCATGTCATAGCAGAGAATCAGGCTTCACGTCACCCACCACTGGAACAGGCCACTGTCACACATTTAGGCCCAGGCACCCAGGCAGAGGAGAGAGGTCCCGTAACAGAGAATCTGGCCTTATGTCAGCGCAGAATCTGTCTTCATGTCATAGCAGAGAATCAGGCTTCACGTCACCCACCACTGAAACAGGCCACTGTCACACATTTAGGCCCCGGCACCCAGACAGAGGAGAGGTTCATTCAACTTTGGGTTGCCCCGCAATATAATGGTAAAATGAAATTAAAAATAGTATTGAATGAGGAAATGCCCTGGAGTAGAATAATATATTGTTAAGGGGAGGTAGTTAATATCTAATCAGCACAAGGGATGGACAGGTCCTGTGGGATCCATGCCTGGTTCATTTTTATGAACGTCTGCTTGTCCACATTGGCTGTAGACAGGCGGCTGCGTTTGTCTGTAATGACGCCCCCTGCCGTGCTAAATACACGTTCAGACAAAACGCTGGCCGCCGTGTAGGCCAGCACATCCAAGGCATAAAAGGCTAGCTCTGGCCATGTGGACAATTTGGAGACCCAGAAGTTGAATGGGGCCGAACCATCAGTCAGTACGTGGAGGGGTGTGCACAGGTACTGTTCCACCATGTTAGTGAAATGTTGCCTCCTGCTAACACGTTCCGTATCAGGTGGTGGTGCACTTAGCTGTGGCGTGTTGACAAAACTTTTCCACATCTCTGCCATGCTAACCCTGCCCTCAGAGGAGCTGGCCGTGACACAGCTGCGTTGGCGACCTCTTGCTCCTCCTCTGCCTTCGCCTTGGGCTTCCACTGGTTCCCTTGTGACATTTGGGAATGCTCTCAGTAGCGCGTCTACCAACGTGCGCTTGTACTCGCGCATCTTCCTATCACGCTCCAGTGTAGGAAGTAAGGTGGGCACATTGTCTTTGTACCGGGGATCCAGCAGGGTGGCAACCCAGTAGTCCGCACACGTTAAAATGTGGGCAACTCTGCTGTCATTGCGCAGGCACTGCAGCATGTAGTCGCTCATGTGTGCCAGGCTGCCCAGAGGTAAGGACAAGCTGTCCTCTGTGGGAGGCGTATCGTCATCGTCCTGAGTTTCCCCCCAGCCACGCACCAGTGATGGGCCCGAGCTGCTTTGGGTGCCACCCCGCTGTGAACATGCTTCATCCTCATCCTCCTCCACCTCCTCCTCATCCACCTCGTCCTCCAGTAGTGGGCCCTGTCTGGCCACATTTGTACCTGGCCTCTGGTGTTGCAAAAAACCTCCCTCTGAGTCACTTCGAAGAGACTGGCCTGAAAGTGCTAAAATTACCCCTCTTCCTCCTCTTCCTCCTGGGCCACCTCCTCTTCCATCATCGCCCTAAGTGTTTTCTCAAGGAGACATAGAAGTGGTATTGTAACGCTGATAACGGCGTCATCGCCACTTGCCATGTTGGTGGAGTACTCGAAACAACGCAACAGGGCACACAGGTCTCGCATGGAGGCCCAGTCATTGGTGGTGAAGTGGGTCTGATCCGCAGTGCGACTGACCCGTGCGTGCTGCAGCTGAAACTCCACTATGGCCTGCTGCTGCTCGCACAGTCTGTCCAGCATATGTAAGGTGAAGTTCCACCTGGTGGGTACGTCGCATATGAGGCGGTGAGCGGGAAGGCCGAAGTTAAGCTGTAGCGCAGACAGGCGAGCAGCGGCAGGGTGTGAACGCCGGAAGCGCGAACAGACGGCCCGCACTTTATGCAGCAGCTCTGACATGTCAGGGTAGTTGCGAATGAACTTCTGCACCACCAAATTCAGCACATGCGCCAGGCAAGGGATGTGCGTCAAACCGGCTAGTCCCAGAGCTGCAACGAGATTTCGCTCATTATCGCACACCACCAGGCCGGGCTTGAGGCTCACCGGCAGCAACCACTCGTCGGTCTGTTGTTCTATACCCCGCCACAACTCCTGTGCGGTGTGGGGCCTGTCCCCCAAACATATGAGTTTCAGAATGGCCTGCTGACGTTTACCCCGGGCTGTGCTGAAGTTGGTGGTGAAGGTGTGTGGCTGACTGGATGAGCAGGTGGAAGAAGAGGAGGAGGAAGCTGAGTAGGAGGAGGAGACAGGAGGCAAAGAATGTTGCCCTGCGATCCTTGGCGGCGGAAGGACGTGCGCCAAACAGCTCTCCGCCTGGGGCCCAGCCGCCACTACATTTACCCAGTGTGCAGTTAGGGAGATATAGCGTTCCTGGCCGTGCTTACTGGTCCACGTATCTGTGGTTAGGTGGACCTTGCCACAGATGGCGTTGCGCAGTGCACACTTGATTTTATCGGACACTTGTTTGTGCAGGGAAGGCACGGCTCTCTTGGAGAAGTAGTGGCGGCTGGGAACAACATACTGTGGGGCAGCAAGTGACATGAGCTGTTTGAAGCTGTGTGTGTACATCAGCCTAAATGACAGCATTTCATAGGCCAGTAGTTTAGAAATGCTGGCATTCAGGGCCAGGGATCGAGGGTGGCTAGGTGGGAATTTACGCTTTCTCTCAAATGTTTGTGAGATGGAGAGCTGAACGCTGCCGTGTGACATGGTTGAGATGCTTGATGACGCAGGTAGTGGTGTTGGTGGTACATCCCATGTTTGCTGGGCGGCAGGTGCCAACGTTCCTCCAGAGGCAGAGGAAGAGGCCGAGGCGGCGGCAGCAGCAGCAGAAGAGGCCGAGGCGGCGGCAGCAGCAGAAGAGGCCGAGGCGGCAGCAGCAGAAGAGGTAGCAGAGGGAGCCTGAGTGACTTCCTTGTTTTTAAGGTGTTTACTCCACTGCAGTTCATGCTTTGCATGCAGGTGCCTGGTCATGCAGGTTGTGCTAAGGTTCAGAACGTTAATGCCTCGCTTCAGGCTCTGATGGCACAGCGTGCAAACCACTCGGGTCTTGTCGTCAGCACATTGTTTGAAGAAGTGCCATGCCAGGAACTCCTTGAAGCTGCCTTTGGGGTGCTCGGTCCCAGATGGTGGCGGTCAGTAGCAGGCGGAGTCTCTTGGTGGCGGGTGTTCTGATTTTGCCCACTGCTCCCTCTTTTGCTACGCTGTTGGCTCGGTCTCACCACTGCCTCTTCCTCCGAACTGTGAAAGTCAGTGGCAGGACCTTCATTCCATGTGGGGTCTAGAACCTCATCGTCCCCTGCATCGTCTTCCACCCAGTCTTGATCCCTGACCTCCTGTTCAGTCTGCACACTGCAGAAAGACGCAGCAGTTGGCACCTGTGTTTCGTCATCATCAGAGACGTGCTGAGGTGGTATTCCCATGTCCTCATCATCAGGAAAAATAAGTGGTTGTGCGTTAGTGCATTCTATCTCTTCCACCCCTGGGGAAGGGCTAGGTGGATGCCCTTGGGAAACCCTGGCAGCAGAGTCTTCAAACAGCATAAGAGACTGCTGCATAACTTGAGGCTCAGACAGTTTCCCTGATATGCATGGGGGTGATGTGACAGACCGATGGGCTTGGTTTTCATGCGCCATCTGTGCGCTTTCTGCAGAAGACTGGGTGGGAGATAATGTGAACGTGCTGGATCCACTGTCGGCCACCCAATTGACTAATGCCTGTACCTGCTCAGGCCTTACCATCCTTAGAACGTCATTGGGCCCCACCAAATATCGCTGTAAATTCTTCTGGCTACTGGGACCTGAGGTAGTTGGTTCACTAGGACGTGTGGCTGTGGCAGAACGGCCACGTCCTCTCCCAGCACCAGAGGGTCCACTAACACCACCACGACCATGTCCACGTCCGCGTCCCTTATTAAATGTTTTCCTCATTGTTCCCGTTCACCACAATTTTGAGAATGGCAAATTTAGGAATAGTTTTTCAACCCAGAACAAAAAATGTGCTTTTACGGTCACTACAAATAACTTGACCAGATAAAACAGTACAGATTTGGTTGAATAGAAATGTCAGGCCTGTTTTTTTTTTGCGCTATGTGACAGGTATAGGTTTAATCACAGAATCAGACTTCTATCTGCACGGTAGCGTGTGTCTTAGGTTTTTCTGAATGACACTATCAGCACCTTCAATGTAAGATATCCTTTTTGGGATAGATTTCAAGTAGGCCTCAAATACCAGAAACTAGTTATTTTGAGAATGGCAAATTTGGGAATAGTTTTTCAACCCAGAACAAAAAGTCTGCTTTTACGGTCACTACAAATAACTTGACCAGCTAAAACAGTACAGATTTGGTTGAATAGAAATGTCAGGCCTGTTTTTTTTTGCGCTGGGTGACAGGTATAGGTTTAATCACAGAATCAGACTTCTATCTGCACGGTAGCGTGTGTCTTAGGTTTTTCTGAATGACACTATCAGCACCTTCAATGTAAGATATCCTTTTTGGCATAGATTTCAAGTAGGCCTCATATACCAGAAACTAGTTATTTTGAGAATGGCAAATTTGAGAATAGTTTTTCAACCCAGAACAAAAAGTGTGCTTTTACGGTCACTACAAATAACTTGACCAGCTAAAACAGTACAGATTTGGTTGAATAGAAATGTCAGGCCTGTTTTTTTTTTGCTCTATGTGACAGGTATAGGTTTAATCACAGAATAAGACTTCTATCTGCACGGTAGCGTTTGTCTTAGGTTTTTCTGACTGACACTATCAGCACCTTCAATGTAAGATATCCTTTTTGGGATAGATTTCAAGTAGGCCTCATATACCAGAAACTAGTTATTTTGAGAATGGCAAATTTGGGAATAGTTTTTCAACCCAGAACAAAAAGTCTGCTTTTACGGTCACTACAAATACCTTGACCAGCTAAAACACTACAGATTTGGTTGAATAGAAATGTCAGGCCTGTTTTTTTTTTGCGCTATGTGACAGGTATAGGTTTAATCACAGAATTAGACTTCTATCTGCACGGTAGCGTGTGTCTTAGGTTTTTCTGAATGACACTATCAGCACCTTCAATGTAAGATATCCTTTTTGGGATAGATTTCAAGTAGGCCTCATATACCAGAAACTAGTTATTTTGAGAATGGCAAATTTGGGAATAGTTTTTCAACCCAGAACAAAAAGTCTGCTTTTACGGTCACTACAAATAACTTGACCAGCTAAAACAGTACAGATTTGGTTGAATAGAAATGTCAGGCCTGTTTTTTTTTTTGCGCTATGTGACAGGTATAGGTTTAATCACAGAATCAGACTTCTATCTGCACGGTAGCGTGTGTCTTAGGTTTTTCTGAATGACACTATCAGCACCTTCAATGTAAGATATCCTTTTTGGGATAGATTTTAAGTAGGCCTCATATACCAGAAACTAGTTATTTTGAGAATGGCAAATTTGGGAATAGTTTTTCAACCCAGAACAAAAAGTCTGCTTTTACGGTCACTACAAATAACTTGACCAGCTAAAACAGTACAGATTTGGTTGAATAGAAATGTCAGGCCTGTTTTTTTTTTGCGCTATGTGACAGGTATAGGTTTAATCACAGAATCAGACTTCTATCTGCACGGTAGCGTGTGTCTTAGGTTTTTCTGAATGACACTATCAGCACCTTCAATGTAAGATATCCTTTTTGGGATAGATTTTAAGTAGGCCTCATATACCAGAAACTAGTTATTTTGAGAATGGCAAATTTGGGAATAGTTTTTCAACCCAGAACAAAAAGTCTGCTTTTACGGTCACTACAAATAACTTGACCAGCTAAAACAGTACAGATTTGGTTGAATAGAAATGTCAGGCCTGTTTTTTTTTGCGCTGGGTGACAGGTATAGGTTTAATCACAGAATCAGACTTCTATCTGCACGGTAGCGTGTGTCTTAGGTTTTTCTGAATGACACTATCAGCACCTTCAATGTAAGATATCCTTTTTGGCATAGATTTCAAGTAGGCCTCATATACCAGAAACTAGTTATTTTGAGAATGGCAAATTTGGGAATAGTTTTTCAACCCAGAACAAAAAGTGTGCTTTTACGGTCACTACAAATAACTTGACCAGCTAAAACAGTACAGATTTGGTTGAATAGAAATGTCAGGCCTGTTTTTTTTTTGCTCTATGTGACAGGTATAGGTTTAATCACAGAATAAGACTTCTATCTGCACGGTAGCGTTTGTCTTAGGTTTTTCTGACTGACACTATCAGCACCTTCAATGTAAGATATCCTTTTTGGGATAGATTTCAAGTAGGCCTCATATACCAGAAACTAGTTATTTTGAGAATGGCAAATTTGGGAATAGTTTTTCAACCCAGAACAAAAAGTCTGCTTTTACGGTCACTACAAATACCTTGACCAGCTAAAACACTACAGATTTGGTTGAATAGAAATGTCAGGCCTGTTTTCTTTTTGCGCTATGTGACAGGTATAGGTTTAATCACAGAATTAGACTTCTATCTGCACGGTAGCGTGTGTCTTAGGTTTTTCTGAATGACACTATCAGCACCTTCAATGTAAGATATCCTTTTTGGGATAGATTTCAAGTAGGCCTCATATACCAGAAACTAGTTATTTTGAGAATGGCAAATTTGGGAATAGTTTTTCAACCCAGAACAAAAAGTCTGCTTTTACGGTCACTACAAATAACTTGACCAGCTAAAACAGTACAGATTTGGTTGAATAGAAATGTCAGGCCTGGTTTTTTTTTGCGCTATGTGACAGGTATAGGTTTAATCACAGAATCAGACTTCTATCTGCACGGTAGCGTGTGTCTTAGGTTTTTCTGAATGACACTATCAGCACCTTCAATGTAAGATATCCTTTTTGGGATAGATTTTAAGTAGGCCTCATATACCAGAAACTAGTTATTTTGAGAATGGCAAATTTGGGAATAGTTTTTCAACCCAGAACAAAAAGTCTGCTTTTACGGTCACTACAAATAACTTGACCAGCTAAAACAGTACAGATTTGGTTGAATAGAAATGTCAGGCCTGTTTTTTTTTTGCGCTGTGTGACAGGTATAGGTTTAATCACAGAATCAGACTTCTATCTGCACGGTAGCGTGTGTCTTAGGTTTTTCTGAATGACACTATCAGCACCTTCAATGTAAGATATCCTTTTTGGGATAGATTTCAAGTAGGCCTCATATACCAGAAACTAGTTATTTTGAGAATGGCAAATTTGGGAATAGTTTTTCAACCCAGAACAAAAAGTCTGCTTTTACGGTCACTACAAATAACTTGACCAGCTAAAACAGTACAGATTTGGTTGAATAGAAATGTCAGGTCTATTTTTTAGGCGCTGGGTGACAGGCTCAACTTGCCCCTGATGTAGTATATGGCCAAAAAATAACCACACTGTTGATGGTTAAATGCACTTAGGTGACACAGTCTCAGCCTGCACCAGATGTAGTATATGGCCAAAAAATAACCAGACTGTTGATGGTTAAATGCACTTCGGTGACACAGGCTCAGCCTGCAGCTGATGTAGTATATGGCCAAAAAATAACCAGACTGTTGATGGTTAAATGCACTTCGGTGACACAGGCTCAGCCTGCAGCTGATGTAGGATATAGCACAAAATAACCACACTATTGATGGTTAAATACACTTGGTGATAGCTTGTGCTGGCGCACCACAAGTCACAAAATGGCCGCCGATCACCCCAGAAAAAAAGTGATCTAAAAACGCTCTGGGCAGCCTCAAAAAAGTGAGCAAGTCAATATTAGCACTTCAATGATCCACAGCTGCAGATCGATCACAGAATGAAGTCTTTTGGAGGAGTTAATCTGCCTAATCTCGCCCTAACATCGCAGCTGCAACCTCTCCCTATGCTTGAATCAGCAGAGTGACGTGCAGCGCAACGTGACCCAAGCATATATAGAGGCTGGGTCACATGCTGCACTGGCCAATCACAGCCATGCCAATGGTAGGCAAGGCTGTGATGGCCTCTTGGGGCAAGTAGTATGACGCTTGTTGATTGGCTGATTTGCAGCCTTTCAAAAAGCGCCAAGAAAGCACCGAACACCGAACTCGAACCCGGACTTTTATGAAAATGTTCGGGTTCGGGTCCGTGTCACGGACACCCCAAAATTCGGTACGAACCCGAACTATACAGTTCGGGTTCGCTCATCCCGATACAGTAGTATAATCTTATCTAACCTACATTGTTAAGATATAATAATTATGTGTAATCTTTCTGTATTACTTACAACAATAAGTTCCGTAGCAGAGAGGAGGGAGGAGGCAGGCTGGGAGGGCGAGCGGGCATTAGAATACAGGGACTGCACCGGTCCCCGCTGTCATTCCTAATCCAGATGCCGGCCCCCAGCCCCTGTATTGGGGGTCATTCACACTGCAGGGACACTGTTATGGGGGGGATCTGTGGATAGTGTTGAGGAAGGGTTGAGATGTATGCATATATATACATATATGCATGCCAACACGTGCGTGCATGTATGATATACAGTACAGACCAAAAGTTTGGACACACCTTCTCATTCAAAGAGTTTTCTTTATTTTCATGACTATGAAGGCATCAAAACTATGAATTAACACGTGGAATTATATACATAACAAACAAGTGTGAAACAACTGAAAATATGTCATATTCTAGGTTCTTTAAAGTATCCACCTTTTGCTTTGATTACTGCTTTGCACACTCTTGGCATTCTCTTGATGAGCTTCAAGAGGTAGTCCCCTGAAATGGTTTTCACTTCACAGGTGTGCCCTGTCAGGTTTAATAAGTGGGATTTCTTGCCTTATAAATGGGGTTGGGACCATCAGTTGCGTTGAGGAGAAGTCAGGTGGATACACAGCTGATAGTCCTACTGAATAGACTGTTAGAATTTGTATTATGGCAAGAAAAAAGCCGCTAAGTAAAGAAAAACGAGTGGCCATCATTACTTTAAGAAATGAAGGTCAGTCAGTCAGCCGAAAAATTGGGAAAACTTTGAAAGTAAGGGCTATTTGACCATGAAGGAGAGTGATGGGGTGCTGCGCCAGATGACCTGGCCTCCACAGTCACCAGACCTGAACCCAATCGAGATGGTTTGGGGTGAGCTGGACCGCAGAGTGAAGGCAAAAGGGCCAACAAGTGCTAAGCATCTCTGGGAACTCCTTCAAGACTGTTGGAAGACCATTTCAGGGGACTACCTCTTGAAGCTCATCAAGAGAATGCCAAGAGTGTGCAAAGCAGTAATCAAAGCAAAAGGTGGCTACTTTGAAGAACCTAGAATATGACATATTTTCAGTTGTTTCACACTTGTTTGTTATGTATATAATTCCACATGTGTTAATTCATAGTTTTGATGCCTTCATAGTCATGAAAATAAAGAAAACTCTTTGAATGAGAAGGTGTGTCCAAACCTTTGGTCTGTACTGTATATGCATGCATTAACTGCCACTTTATAGGATGATGTGCGCAGATATGCCCAGCATTTATAGGTCCCTTTATATATATATATATATATATATATATATATAAAAAGGGACCTATAAGGGGGCACATATTTCCCACAGGGGCTACCATGAGCCCCTGTGGGCCACTAAGGGCAGATGTGCGCAGATGCTGGGCACATCATCCTATAAAGTGGCAGTTAATGCATGCATATATATCATACATGCACGCACGTGTTTGCATGCATATATGTATATATATGCATACGTCTCAACCCTTCCTCAACAGACTGAGTCTGGATAAAAGACTAAGGCCACAAATTGTTGAGAAAGATGCAGATGAAAACAAATCTGTAGAGCTGTATGACAGTCACATGCAGATTAATGCAGCCAACAAAATCAAGTTGGGTTTGTCTGTTCCACCTCAGCTCACCAGCAGGCCCGCACCTAAAATCTTTTACTGGGTCAGCTAACCTGGAGGCCCGCAACTCAAATCTTTTACATGGTCAGCTCACATGCAGCCCCTCGCATATAATTTTTTAGAGGGTCAGCTCAGCTGCAGGCCCTCACATATAATGTTTTACAGGGTCAGTTCACCTGCAGGCACTCGCATATAATGTTTTACAGGGTCAGCTCACCAGCAAGCCCACACCTAAAATCTTTTACAGGGTCAGCTCACCTGCAGGCCCGCAACTCAAATCTTTTACAGGGTCAGATAACCTGCAGGCCACAAACTCTTGCTGCCTTGCTTTGAAGTAGTAGCCGTAGCCGTTTATCAGGTTCCCTCTCTGGAATCGAACAATGATTCCCCGTTACCGGTGGTCACCATGTTAGGCGCATGAAAGAACATTGAAAGTTGATAGGGAAGATATCCAAATGGATCGTGGACGTCACGGGGACGTGCGATAAGGCAGAAGTTATCTAGAGTCAGCAAAGCGGCAGCAGGGCCTCTCCTATATAACGTTTCCTCATCCAAAATACTGCAGTGACATTCCCTGTCATTTTTTATTACTCATTCCAATAACAGGGGATCTTAAGAGTCCTGTATTGTTATTTATCGTCACTACCTCCACGAGTCGGGAGTGTGTGATTCGCTCGCCACCCGCTTGCCTTCCTTGGATGTGGTAGCCGTTTCTCAGGCTCCCTCTCCGGAATCAAACACTGATTCCCCATAGTTTACAATGGTTTTGAGCTGACAATTACATCCAAAGTTGATAGGCCAGACATCCGAATGGATCGTCGCCGTCACGGGGACGTGCCATCGACCCCAGGTTAACTAGAGTCACCAATAAGGCAGCAGGCCACCGCCCATAATGTTTTAGATGGTCAGATCAGAAGGCCCTTGCTCCTAATGTTTTTGAGGGTCACCAGCAGGCCATCAATCATAATTTTATAAGGGTGTGTATGATGCCCTCCTTTATGTGTAACAAAGGGTGTATAGGAGTGCCTCTTCCTTGTAATTTTTGGCAGCACTTGCACTTTATATACAAATAAATATTCAGGAAAGAATGTTTTCTATAAATTTTCCCTCTAAAATCATTTTTTTCCCTTGGTTTTGTGCGTATTATTGTCTTTATGTAAAAGTGGCGTACTACTTGGACAACATAGTTCCCAGCAGCGACCAGCAAGTCCAAGAGGCATCCATACATCCTCCCCATGCTGTTACAGAACCATTTCGGTGGTGTTACCAACAATTTCTGACCTTTTCTTATGAACCAGGCACCCTCCCCTCTTCAGAGCAGGGGGTACCTGGTTTAATGCTTGGGTTCTCCAATTGACTCTCATTATACTTGGGTTCTCGGCTGAACACCCGAATATCACGATGTGTTCGGCATGAGTTCCCTAGCACCCGAGCACTACGGTGCTCGATCAACACTAGTCGCACCCCCACTGATCAGATATTGTGAATCTATACTGATTATAGGTCATCGATATTTACTTACTGCACAAGCCCTTTAAGACCTTCCACCATTTTTGTAGCCCATCTTTGGATCTGTTCTATTTTATCTACATCTATTGTACATCACCAGAACTGGTGAACAGTATTCCAGATGTGATCTCACAATATTTGTATTTCTACTGGCTATACCTGTAGCTATGCAACTACCTAGACACCCTGTCGACTTTTGTTAAATCGTTAAAAATCAGAATCCTTAAATCCTTTTCTTCTGAAGTCATAGTTAACACTGAACTGTCAGTATGAATCCCAGACAACTGTGAATCTTTCTCCCCAAGTGCATCATTTTTCATTTGGAAATATTGCACTGCAGTTTCCATTGTTTTGCCCATTTATCCAGAAAAGTTACATAATTGTCCATGTAGCAGACTCCTCCAGGAATGTCATTCCTATTGCCGATTTTTGTGTCATAACAAACAAGCAAACTTAGCTATCAAACCTTCTATGTCACTTACACACACTTATGTCACTTCATGTCCTGTCCTTTTAAAATAGATCTGACTGTTCCTTGCTGTGTCTGCTCTGTCTACTCGATCTCTCCATTCACTCTGTATTGTAGACACCAGTTTGGGAGGTGGGGTGGGGTGGAGGTTGTACATAGCAGATCTGAATGTAGAGAGGTAGAAAGACATTAAAGTCTTGGGGGGGGGGGGGGGTTTGACAACAGAAAACATAAGCTGTAAGGAAACTTGTAAAACCTTTAGATGTGTCACAATAATTAATGTAAAAATGGAGTTGATATTTAAAAATTTCTTTTTTTTTGTTGATTTTCAATTGTAATCTATTTTCTCAACATAGCAGGTGATACAATAGAACTAATACTCCAAATTGTTTACCCTGATTCTGCAGATTTTTTAATATTCCATATGTGGCCCTAGAGTGATGCTTTACTCAAATATCTGCTTCAGAATTTCAAGGAACGTTGTGGATTTGGGTCTCCATTTTTTTAGAAAGTTTTTTGGGCACCATTTCAGGTTTGCAGAGGCCTTGAGGTTCTAAAACCTAAAGAGGACCTGTCACCTCTCTTGACATGTCAGCTTTAGTAACCACTTGCATTCCCCATGTAATACCAATTCTGGAGCAATCTTTTCTTAATATTCTATGTTTTGCCATTTCTGCATTATTCCTGCTAGAAGTTTATAAATAAATACCCAGCGGTCTGTAGTAAAGGTACTGCAGAGTTTTACCCCCATCTGGTAACACCCATCTGTACCTTTACTACAAACTGGCAATTCATTCATATCTTCTAGTAGAAATTAGAATGGCACAACATAAGAAAAGATGGTCCAGAATTGCTATTATGTGGGGAATGTAAGTAGATACTACAACAGATATATCTGGAGAGGTGATAGACCCTCTTTTAGAAAGACCCCATTTTGGAAAGTACACCTCTCAACCAGTAAATACATGTGAGGTGTTTCATACAATTTATTACATTAAGGGCATTCAAATAGAAAAATTGCATATTAACAATAAGAGTTTTGCTCAGACTTTTTTTTTTTTCATTTTTACAAGGGTTAGCAGTATAAAAAGCACCTAAAAAAATATTTTGCCATTTCTTTTGAGTACGGGATTACCCCATATACAGGGAGTGCAGAATTATTAGGCAAATGAGTATTTTGACCACATCATCCTCTTTATGCATGTTGTCTTACTCCAAGCTGTATAGGCTCGAAAGCCTACTACCAATTAAGCATATTAGGTGATGTGCATCTCTGTAATGAGAAGGGGTGTGGTCTAATGACATCAACACCCTATATCAGGTGTGCATAATTATTAGGCAACTTCCTTTCCTTTGGCAAAATGGGTCAAAAGAAGGACTTGACAGGCTCAGAAAAGTCAAAAATAGTGAGATATCTTGCAGAGGGATGCAGCACTCTTAAAATTGCAAAGCTTCTGAAGCGTGATCATCGAACAATCAAGCGTTTCATTCAAAATAGTCAACAGGGTCGCAAGAAGCGTGTGGAAAAACCAAGGCGCAAAATAACTGCCCATGAACTGAGAAAAGTCAAGCGTGCAGCTGCCAAGATGCCACTTGCCACCAGTTTGGCCATATTTCAGAGCTGCAACATCACTGGAGTGCCCAAAAGCACAAGGTGTGCAATACTCAGAGACATGGCCAAGGTAAAAAAGGCTGAAAGACGACCACCACTGAACAAGACACACAAGCTGAAACGTCAAGACTGGGCCAAGAAATATCTCAAGACTGATTTTTCTAAGGTTTTATGGACTGATGAAATGAGAGTGAGTCTTGATGGGCCAGATGGATGGGCCCGTGGCTGGATTGGTAAAGGGCAGAGAGCTCCAGTCCGACTCAGACACCAGCAAGGTGGAGGTGGAGTACTGGTTTGGGCTGGTATCATCAAAGATGAGCTTGTGGGGCCTTTTCGGGTTGAGGATGGAGTCAAGCTCAACTCCCAGTCCTACTGCCAGTTTCTGGAAGACACCTTCTTCAAGCAGTGGTACAGGAAGAAGTCTGCATCCTTCAAGAAAAACATGATTTTCATGCAGGACAATGCTCCATCACACGCGTCCAAGTACTCCACAGCGTGGCTGGCAAGAAAGGGTATAAAAGAAGAAAATCTAATGACATGGCCTCCTTGTTCACCTGATCTGAACCCCATTGAGAACCTGTGGTCCATCATCAAATGTGAGATTTACAAGGAGGGAAAACAGTACACCTCTCTGAACAGTGTCTGGGAGGCTGTGGTTGCTGCTGCACGCAATGTTGATGGTGAACAGATCAAAACACTGACAGAATCCATGGATGGCAGGCTTTTGAGTGTCCTTGCAAAGAAAGGTGGCTATATTGGTCACTGATTTGTTTTTGTTTTGTTTTTGAATGTCAGAAATGTATATTTGTGAATGTTGAGATGTTATATTAGTCTCACTGGTAAAAATAAATAATTGAAATGGGTATATATTTGTTTTTTGTTAAGTTGCCTAATAATTATGCACAGTAATAGTCACCTGCACACACAAATATCCCCCTAAAATAGCTAAAACTAAAAACAAACTAAAAACTACTTCCAAAAATATTCAGCTTTGATATTAATGAGTTTTTTGGGTTCATTGAGAACATGGTTGTTGTTCAATAATAAAATTAATCCTCAAAAATACAACTTGCCTAATAATTCTGCACTCCCTGTATGGTGTTAACCTGCTGTTTGCACACACAGTAGGGCTCAGAAGGGAAGGAGCAACATTTGGCTTTTGAAACCCAGAATTTGCTGGAATGGGTTAGGGTGTTATTTTTTTTAAATATATGTACTGTATTAACAGTAGACTGTGAACATGAAAAAATATTTTTTGTTTTTCCAATAGTATGTTGCTTTAGCTCCAAATTTTTCTCAAGAGTTAAAAGAAGAATAAGCATCACATAATTTACTATGGAATTACAGAAATACACCATATGTGGTAATAAACTGGTGTTTCGAGAAACTGCTCTGCTCAGAAGGGAAAGAAAGGTATATGGATTTTGTAACATGGAAGACTAAAACTTTTTTTGTTGTTTACTGAGATGTGTGATGGGTTCTTTTTGTGGGACACGCTATATTTTTGTATAGGTAACATTTTTGACTAAATTTGCCTTTTAATAGCTTTTTTTAAAATATTTTTGGGAGGTACGGTGTGCAAAAATTGTTTATTTATTTATTTATTTAATATTTTATGGGTTTCCCCATGTGGGGTATATGATCTGCTAACTTTATTCTGTGGGTTGATCCTAGCCATGGATGTTTTGGCCTAGCGACGCCCCTAATTGTACATAGTCATAGTGAACATACAACAAAACATAAACTTCACTTTATGCATTTTGCACTTTACAAAAGGGATATATGGGGTCATTTAACAAACTGTTGTAATTTAAAACTGGCTTAGTTGCCCATAGCAACTAATCAGATTCCTCCTTTAATTTTCCAAAGGAGCTGTCCAAAATGTATGCTCCGGGTAACTAAGCCAGTTCTACTTTATACCAATTTGATAAATGACCCCCATAGTTTTTACATGTTTTACTACTTTTGTATATCCTTTTTTTAAAATTAAAAATCAGTATTTTGCATCACCCTATAATAACATCTATACCATTTTTATTTTTCCATTCACGTAGTATTGTGAGAGCTTGTTTTTTGCAGGAGGGGTTATAATTTTTATTGGTACCATTTTGGGGTACATATGACTTTTTAATTGTTTATTAATTACATTTTTATGAGGGGTATAAAAATTGTATTCAGTATTTATTTATTATTTTTTACCATGCGGTATAAAGTGTCTTGAAAAAGTATTAATACAACTTGAACTTTTGTTCTATTTTTTTGTGGTGCGGACAGATCACTGGTCCATTTAAGTTGAATGGGTCTGCATCAGTCTGTGGAAACTGCACAGATGTTGCCCGTGCATTGGGGACCGCAAATTGCGGTCCCCAATGCACGGAACGGCTGGGCAACGTCCATCTGCATGAGCCCTTATATGTCTTTTATTGGGATTGTATGTGGTGGGCCAACACAAAGTAGCAAGTATTTAAAAAGTGAAAAGAAAATGATACATGGTTTTTATCATTTTTCATAAATAAAAATCTGTAAAGTTTGACGTGCATTTGTATCCACTCTGAGCCAATACTTTGTTGTACCACCCTTCGCTACAATTACAATTGCATGTCTTTTGCGGTATGTCTCTACCAGCTTTGCACAAATAGAGGCAGAAATTTTTTCCCAATCTTCTTTGCAAAATAGCTCAAGATCAGTCAGATTGGATGGAGAATGTCTGGGAACAGCAGTTTTGAAGTCCTGTCACAGATTCTCAATGTGATTTAAAGGGAACCTGTCATCAACTTTATGCTGACCTCACTGAGGGCAGCACAAATTAGTGACAGCAACGCTGATTTCAACAGTGTGTCATTTATGAGCTAAAAGTAAGTGGTTGCTGAGAACCTGCATCATAATCATTGCAGCCCAGGCCTTGAAAAGAGTCAAAACTACCTTAGAAGAGTCATGGTTATTCATGATCTCCTGCTCTCCCGCCCATCTGCTGATGATTGGAAGTTCTCTCCTAGAGAGAAAGGGAAAAAAACTAGGTAGAAGCCTGTCAATTATCAGTAGGTGGGCAGGAGAGCAGGAATTCATGAATAACCAGACTCTTCTCAGGTGGCCGGGACTCTTTTCCAGGTCCAGGTCTGCAATGATTGTGATGTTGGTTCTCGGCAATCACTTACTTTTAACTTATAAATGACAGACTGCTGAAATCAGCTCACCTGTCTCTACTTTATGCTGCCGTTAGTATGGGCAACATGAAGTTGATGACAGGTTCCCTTTAAGTCTGGACATTGACTATGCTATTCTTACACATGAATATGCTTCATCCTAAACCATTTCATAGTCCCTATGGCTGTATGTCGTCCTGCTGGAAAGTGAACCTCTACCCCAGTCGTAAGTTTTTTGTAGCCTCTACCAGGTTTTCTTCTAGGATTGCCCTGGAGGCTCCTTCCCTATTTCCATCAACTCTGACCAACTTCCTTGTCCCTGCTAAAGAAAAGTATCCCCTCCCATGCCACCACCACAAAGTTTCATAGTGGGGATGGTGTGTTCAGGGTAATGTGCAGTGTTAGTCTTCCACCACAAATAGTGTTTTGCATATAGGCAAAAAAGTTCAACTTTAGTGTAATATGACCAGAACACTTTCTTCCACATGTTTGCTGTGTCCCGTACGTGGATTGTGGCAAACTGCAAACGGGACTTCTTATGGCTTGATTTCAAAATGGCTTTCTTATTGCCACTCTTCAATAAAGGCAAGAATTGCGGAGTACTTGACTAATAGTTGTCCTGTGGACAAATTTTCCCACCTGAGCTGTGGATCTCTGCAGATCCTCCAGAGTGACAATGGGCCACTTGGCTGCTTCTCTAATTAGTGCTGTCCTTGCCTGGGCTTTCCATTTAGGTGGACGGCCATGTTTTGGTAGGCTTGCAGTTGTGCCATACTCTTTTCATTTTTAGATGATGGATTGAACACCACTTCATTAGATGTTCATAGCTTGGTATTTTGTTTTATAATCCCATCCTGCTTTACACTTCTCCACAACTTTATCCCTAACCTGTCTGGCATGTTACTGGGTTTTCATGATTCTGTTTGATCATTATGTTCTCTAACAAAGCTTTGAGGCCTTCACAGAACAGCTGTAGTTATACAGAATAAATTACACACAGGTGAACTCTATTTGCTAATTAGGTGACTTCTGGAGGCAATTGGTTGCACTAGATTTTATTTAGGGGTATAGAGTACGAGGGGCTGAATACAAATGCACCCCACACTTTTCAGGTATCATTTTCTTATTACTTCACACAAACTTGCTACTTTGTGTTGGTGTGTCACATAAAATCTCAATAAAATACATTTAAATTAGTGGTTGTAACATGAACAAATGTGGAAAAGTTCAAGGGATAAAAATAAATTTTCAAGACACAGTATATAATATGATAACTTTATTCTGCAGGTTGATTCAATTATGGTGATATAAGATATATATTTTTTTCATGTCTGACTACTTTTGCATTATAAAATGATGTTTTTATTAAACCATTTTTATATTTTGCATCTCCATATACTAACATTCATAATTTACTTTTTTCCTTTAATGTAGTTGTTTGAGGGCTTCTTTTTTGCAAGAAAGGCTATAGTTTTTATAGGTATCATTTTGGGGTACTGTACATTACATATGACTTTTTGATTGCTTTTTAATTCATTTCTTGGCAGGTGATGTGGTAAAAATTTTAATTCTGTCAGAGTTTTATATATTTTTTTATGGAGTTCTCTATATGGTACATGATAATTTTATTCTGCACGACTGGCACGATTATGTTGATACCATATTTAAATACGTTTATTTATGTTTTACTTCTTGACACAATAAGACACACCCCAGTGGAGGGTCCCTTCATCAGGCATTACACAACAGTTATAAAAGCATGCACAAATATGTGTGTGTGTGTGTATATACTAGCAGAATGAGCCCGCTTTACACGGGTATATTTCAACTATTTCATTTAATGTTTGTGTGTGGTGTAACACAGTGAGAGGTTTTGTCTGGGAAAACATGTATTTTCCTCCCAGCATGTGCTGCTGGGCTGATTTACAGCCAGGTAAGGTCAAATACCGGACCAGATTTTAAGTGACGATTGGCAGCACCTGGCTGTCCTTAAATAGGTAGCTGGGCTCAGAATCCAGGTCTCTGTTGGGATCTGGGAGCCTTGTGTCTGGATGAAGGCTTGCTACCTGTTTGTCGTGAAAACAGGTTGCTGCTACTATGGTCAAGGACTCTTTGAGGCAGAATTGCCGTATGATGTAAATTACCACCAACACCGCAAGGTGACTTTTTGTTAGCTTATAAATGCTTGTTTTGTCACTTGCTTAATGTGTGAATAAAACACTGAACTGTTTGATCCAAAGAACCTGTTGTTGCCTCTATACTGCATCCGCTAATCCTGTCTACTAGAGCGAAATCCCACAATTGGTATAGGATGAGCGCATCAGCAGTGAGGCTGGCGTGAACGCAGATTATTTATTTTTTTGTTTCTGCATTTTTCAGGCACGGTTGTATGCCGTACATTAAGCCAGATGTATTACAACCAGTGCTCCATGACAAAATGGAGGCTGTTGTGAAGGCCCTCATGGAGGCTAATCTGCATCAGCGATATACAAACCTGCAGCAACGCAAGGCTAATAAGCAGCATCAGGAGACTAACCAGTTGCTGCTACAACATGTGATGGCTTTGCAGACAGCAGGAGCAACCCCGAGTGTCCACTATGCCCAGAAAGCAGTCCATGCCACGATTCCTAAGATGACTCCTGCAGACGACATGGAAACCTACCTGGCGATGTACGAGAAAGTGGCCATCAGGGAAAGGCTACCCCGTGACCAGTGGGCTGAGGTCGTCGCTCCATTCCTGACATCAGATTCCCAGCGGGTGCATTTCGACATGCCAGGCGATCAAGCGGCCGACTACCAGAAAGTCAAGGGTGAGATTCTGGCAAGACTGGGGGTGAATGTGTTGGTCCAGGCCCAGCGGGTGCATGGACTGGGACCTCCTTCTGACCTATCTCCTATTCGCAGTGCGAGAGGTACCCCAGGCCTCTACTGGGTTCTCACTGTAACGGGGTTCCGAAGGTGCACTCGGTCCCCCATTACCCGCAGACCTGTTGCTTAGCTTTGGGAATGAGGATCTGTGTTTGACCTCATTCCCAGGGCGACTTTACTAGCTGGATGGCTCCCTGCTCCTAGTCTGCCTTGAGCGCCGAGCTGATCAGTCGGTGCTCGACTGGTTGGTCTGTCGGTCATGTGACGCTGGCCACGTCACATGACCCTCACTCCCCACTATAAATACAGGCAGCCTGCTGGCCACAGGTTGCCTGTTAATTTAGGTTCCACCTGTGATTTGGTCTTTCCTGGCATACTTACCTCCTGCTGAATTCCTGACGATCCTCTGCCTGCTCCTTGTGTACTTTGCTGCTATCCTGGTATTCTGACCCCGGACTCCTCCTGAAATTCCTCTGCTGACTCTTTTGGTACTTCACGTCTCTCCTGGTATTTATGACCCCGGCTTCTCCTGACAATTCTCTGCTTGCTCCATTTGTACTTTGTAGCTTTCCTGGTATTGACTCGGTCCGTTCACGTCCTGTTGTTTGTCTGTCTGTCATCCCTGCACTTATTACAAGTTAGGGATTGCCGTCCAGTTGTCCCCTGTCATTAGGACTCGTGAGGCAAGTAGGCAGGGCCAGGGGTAAGGGTGGAGCGCAGTGGTCACTTCCCTCCCCCCTGTGTGTGTGTGTACGCAACCGTTACAGATTAACAGGCCCAATAACCACTGTATTATGAATCCTCTGGTGACCCTGACTGACCATGTCTCTAATCTGACGCAGAGGGTGCAGGAGTTAGGGGAAAAACTCAGTTCTTTTGAGTTAGGGCAAGGTTCTTCCACTCCTCAGGCCTTCAGTCCGCATTTTGAGCCCCAGATTAAGCTCCCAGAACCCTTTTCTGGAGACCGGAAGAAGTTTCTCTCTTTTAAGGAGAGTTGCAAACTTTACTTCCTTTTGCGCCCCGTGTCCTCTGGCCCCGAGAGTCAACGCGTGGGCATTTTCATTTCCCGATTACAGGGTGATCCCCAGGACTGGGCGTTCTCTTTACCTGCTGGCGCCAGTTGTTTATATTCTGTGGAGGGGTTCTTTCAGGCCCTGGGTACCCTCTATGATGAACCAGACATGGCTCTAGTAGCCGAGACGGCTCTAAAGGCACTGGTTTAGGGCAATTTACCAGCAGAGGATTATTGCACCCAATTCAGAAGGTGGTGTGTCCCCTCAGGATGGAACGAACCAGCCCTGAAGAGTCAGTTCAGGTCAGGTCTCTCTGATAAATTAAAGGATCTTCTGGTCAGTTATAGGGATGAGCGGCAGGTGCCATATTCGATTTCAACGAATATTCGATAGAATATTCGTTTAATATTCGTCAAAATCGAATATTCGTCATTATTATAGTTATCGCGATTATTATGCGATTTAAATAATCGCGATTGCGATTTTAACTTAAGACTACTTTCCTATTGGTTTGATATCTAGAATTAGCGAAGATGACGAATATGACGAATGTATTCGTCATATTCCTCAAAACGAAGATAACAAAATATTCTCCATCTTAGTTTTAGCTACCTATTCGTCAACTTCGCTAATTCTAGCAATCAAATAGGAAAGTTGACTATAGAGACAGCTAAGTTTAATTCGCTATGCAATTATATTACTTAGCTTTTTTTTTTTAAAATTGAATAGTTAAATACTTGATTATTATAATGATTCTATTTATAAAAAAAAAAAAAAGAAGTGATATAATCGCATAGCGAATTAAACACAGCTGTCTCTATAGTCAACCTTCCTATTTGATTGCTAGAATTAGCGAAGTTGACGAATAGGTAGCTAAACCGAAGATGTAGAATACTTCGGTATCTTCGTTTTGAGGAATATGACGAATACATTCGTCATATTCGCTAATTCTACCAAGCCAACCATAGTAAACCAGCCTCAAGTTGAAATCGCAATGCGATTAATACTAGTTATAATAATCGAATTGCGATTTCAACTTGGACCTGGTTTACTATGGTTAGCTTGATAGAATTAGCGAATATGGCGAATGTATTCGTCATATTCCTCAAAACGAAGATAACAAAGTATTCTCCATCTTCGTTTTAGCTATCTATTCGACAACTTTGTTAATTCTAGCAATCAAATATTAAAGTTGACTATAGTGACAGCTGTGTTTAATTCGCTATGCGATTATATTACTGCTTTTTTTTAAAAATATAATAATTATAATACTTGATAATTATTATAATTATTCTATTTATAAAAAAAAAATAAAAAATAATATAATCGCATAGCGAATTAAAAACAGCTGTCTCTATACTTACTCTATACTTAGCTATCTCTATAGTCAACTTTCCTATAAGATTGCTAGAATTAGCGAAGTTGACGAATAGATAGCTAAAACGAAGATGGAGAATACTTTGTTATCTTCGTTTTGAGGAATATGACGAATACATTCGCCATATTCGCTAATTCTATCAAGCTAAACATAGTAAACCAGGTCCAAGTTGAAATCGCAATTCGATTATTATAACTTGTATTAATCGAATTGCGATTTCAACGTAATTCTCAAATCCGACAGTACATTCTAGTATAGAGAGACGTTCCCTTGGTGATGGGGACGCTGCATGAGCACGGAAGTCGTCAGAAGCGGCAACGGGCACTGACTGGAGCAGCCAGGAAGTCAGGAATACTAAGGACAGGTACCCTTCAGGGACCCTTGGACCCGGGATTTAAATTATTTCGATTCAGATAGCCAGATGGCTAATGGATTCCCGTTTGCGGTCTATTTTAAAATATAACATTTATTTACTATTCTTTAAAAATGTATACGGGAAGACAAAAAAATAAAAGGAAATGTCTTAAAATTAAAGTGCACTTGTGCTTGGCAGCAATCAGTATTTGTTTGCTGATAATTGACTGCAAATATAAGCAGTAAATTATCAGCAAACAAATACTGATTGCTGCCAAGCACAAGTGCACTTTAATTTTAAGACATTTCCTTTTCTTTTTTTGTCTTCCCGTATACATTTTTAAAGAATAGTAAATAAATGTTATATTTTAAAATAGACCGCAAACGGGAATCCATTAGCCATCTGGCTATCTGAATCGAACTAAGGACAGGTAAGAACAACTTTAGGGAAGTGGGAAAGAAAAAAATATAACAATAAAAAAACCAAAAAAAAAACTGAATATTCAAAATATCGAATTTATGGCTCCATATTCAAAATATTTGCGAATTAACGAAGTGACGATATTCGCAAAAAAAATTCGATATTCGAATATTCGCGCTCAACACTAGTCAGTTATCAACTTCCAGAGACCTTAGAGGAGATGATGACCCTTGTTGTCCGACAGGTTAGAGAGAGACGACAGGAACAACAGTTCTCTTCCCAGATGGTGGTCCAGCCAGAGGCCTATCCCAGAGACAATGCTGAGGTCTCCACCGAGTAACCCATGCAGGTTGGCATGACCTGAGGGAATCTTCGCCGCAGACGTGGAGAATGCTTTTACTGTGGAGATCCTGACCATTGGATCAACCAGTGTCCTAAGAAGGTCCTCTCTGTCAAGTCTCCTAAGGCAAGGCAACCTAAAGACCAGGTACACCCTGAATTTTCTAAATGTAAGCTTTCGGTACCCATTACGATTTCTCTGGGAGTAGATAAATGGCCGGGTAAGGCCTTTATTGATTCTGGCTCAGCGGCTAGCTTTATTGACTCTGAGTATGCTGTAAGATTGGGTATTCCTATGTTTGCCTTACCAACTCCTTTCCATGTCATGGCTATTGATGCTACTCCTCTTATTGGTGGTACGGTGAGCTTATGTACCTCGGAGATTTCTCTAACCGTGGGTGTGTGCCACTCAAAGAGATGTTCGCTTCTAGTCCTGGAGAACCTATGGGCTGAGGTGGTACTAGGGTTGCCTTGGCTCCGACTACATAACCCCACTATAGATTGGTCCAATGGGGAGTTGGTGAGATGGGGGCCTAAGTGTGACTCGTGCTTGTCCGTGGTACAGGCTGGGGTCTCAGTAAAGTCTGATACTTTACCCACTGTTGTTAAAGAATATTCTGATGTATTCTCATCACCAACCCCGGAGGTTCTACCCCCCCATAGACCTTATAATTGTACCATAGAGCTAGTAGAGGGGGCCAAGTTTCCTAAAGGACAAATTTATAATCTTTCTATGCCCGAAAGCAAGGCCATGGAAGATTATATTAAGGAGAGCCTTGGTAAAGGGCATATTAGACCTTCTGTCTCTCCTAGGGGGGCGTGGTTTTTCTTCGTTAAGAAAAAAGATGGTGGTCTTAGGCCATGTATCGATTACCGGAGATTAAATAAAATCACTGTCCAGAATAGATACTCCCTCCGATTGATTCCTGATTTATTTAACCAGGTTCTGGGGGCAACCTGGTTTTCCAAAATTGACCTGAAAGGGGCATACAATCTAATCCGAATCAAGGAGGGAGACGTATGGAAGACAGCGTTCAATACTCGGGTAGGACACTTTGAATATCAGGTGATGCCTTTTGGACTCAGCAATGCCCCAGCCGTGTTCCAAAACTTCATGAATGACATTCTTAGGGAGTTCTTAGGTAAATTTGTTATTGTCTATCTTGACGACATTTTGATATTCTCTCCTGACTTCCAATCCCATGTGTCTCATGTTAAACAAGTATTAGAGGTGTTGAGGGAGAATCAGCTATCCGCTAAACAAGAGAAATGTGTCTTTGGTGTACAGGAGATTCTGTTTCTAGGGCATGTTCTGACTCCTCACGCCTTCAAGATGGATCCTGGTAAGGTACTAGCAATTAAGGAATGGGTAAGACCTTTATCCTTAAAGGCCTTACAACGGTTCTTAGGTTTCGCCAATTACTATCGTAAATTTATTATGAATTTTTCCGTAATTGCTAAACCGTTGACCGACCTTACTAAGAGAGGGGCGGATTTGGAGAATTGGTCTACTGAGGCCATTTCTTCATTTAAAAAATTAAAAAAGGCATTTAGTAGCGCTCCCATTCTTATCCAGCCTGATCAGGAGAAACCTTAAATTGTGGCGGTGGATGCGTCCGAGGACGGCGCAGGAGCAGTCCTTTCACAAGGTCCTGCTAGCCTCACTAATCTGAGACCATGTGCCTTCTTCTCCAGGAAATTCTCTCCCACGGAGAGAAACTACGACATAGGGAATAGGGAGCTGCTGGCCATTAAATGGGCATTTGAGGAGTGGAGGCATTTTCTGGAGGGGGCAAAGCATTGTGTAACTGTTGTCACTGACCATAAAAACCTTATGTTTCTCGAGTCTGCTAAGAGGTTGAATCCCCGTCAAGCCAGATGGGCTCTGTTCTTTATTCGTTTTGATTTTTCCATCACGTTCAGGCTGGGAAGTAAAAATGTGAAGGCAGACGCATTATCTCGGAGCTTCCAGGCTTTTCAACCTACTGAGGTACCACCTGAATCCATCCTACCAGCAAAAATCTTCTTAGCAGCTCTTACCCAGGATATCTCGGCTCGCATTAAGTCTGAACAACATCTGGCACCGGTATCCACCCCAACAGATAAGTTGTTTGTTTCCGTACAATTTTGTCTCCAGCTGTTGGGTGAGTGTCACGATTCTGCCTTTTGTGGACATCCGGGTGTTGAGGGCACTAAGGATCTGGTTTCTAGATCTTATTGGTGGCCCAATCTAACTAGGGATGTCAAGTCCTACGTGTCAGCCTGTGATGTTTGTGCCAGGTCCAAGACACCTAGGACTCGCCCTGCTGGTAACCTACGACCCCTACCCATTCCCAGTAGACCCTGGTCCAATATCTTGATGGACTTTATAACTGACCTACAGACGGCGGAGGGTAAGACTGTAGTTTGGATAGTGGTCGATGGTCCATTTCATTCCCCTGTCTAAACTCCCGAATGCCAAAACCCTGGCGTCTATTTTTGTCAAAGAAATTGTTCGATTGCATGGTATCCTGGAAAATATTGTTTCTGACAGGGGTGTGCAGTTTGTGTCCAAATTCTGGAGGGCCTTCTGTCAAAAATGTAAAATTTCATTGTCTTTTTCCTCTGCCTACCACCCTGAGAGTAATGGGCAGACTGAACGCCTTAATCAGTCTGTCGAACAATTCTTGAGGTCGTATGTTGCTGATGACCAGCAATTATGGGTGAAATTTCTTCCATTGGCTGAATTTGCTTTGAATAACCGTGTCAATTCTTCTGCTGGGGTTTCACCTTTCTTTTGTAACCATGGTTTCCATCCCCGTTTTCATTCTGGGTCATCCGTCTCCTCCTCTAACCCTGAGGCGGATAGGCTCTCCTCTGAACTGTGCACAGTTTGGGCCCGGGTTCAATCGAACTTAGAAAAGGCTCAAAGTTCTCAGAAACTCAAGGCCGATAGGAGACGTTCAAGGGGGGTAAATTTTCAGGTTGGGGATAAGGTATGGTTGTCCTCCAAGAATCCTCCAAGAATCTCTCGCTTTACTAGCTGGGTGGCTCCCTGCTCCTAGTCTGCCTAGAGCGCCGAGCTGATCACTCGGTGCTCGACTGGTTGGTCTGTCGGTCATGTGACGCTGGCCACGTCACATGACCCTCACTCCCCACTATAAATAAAGGCAGCCTGCTGGCCACAGGTTGCCTGTTAATTTAGGTTCCACCTGTGATTTGGTCTTTCCTGGCGTACTTACCTCCTGCTGAATTCCTGACGATCCTCTGCCTGCTCCTTGTGTACTTTGCTGCTATCCTGGTATTCTGACCCCGGCCTCCTCCTGAAATTCCTCTGCTGACTCCTTTGGTACTTCACGTCTCTCCTGGTATTTATGACCCCGGCTTCTCCTGACAATTCTCTGCTTGCTCCATTTGTACTTTGTAGCTTTCCTGGTATTGACTCGGTCCGTTCACGTCCTGTTGTTTGTCTGTCTGTCATCCCTGCACTTATTCCAATTTAGGGATTGCCGTCCAGTTGTCCCCTGTCATTAGGACTCGTGAGGCAAGTAGGCAGGGCCAGGGGTAAGGGTGGAGCGCAGTGGTCACTTCCCTCCCCCCTGTGTGTGTGTGTACGCGACCGTTACACTCACCCTTCGAACTGCTATATGGCAGACACCCTCGCGGTCTCTTGGACGTGTCCAAAGAGGCATGGGAACAACAACCCACTCCACATAAAAGTGTCATTGAGTACATTACCCAGTACATTACCCAGAGATCGGATAGAGACACTGTTGCCTCTTGTTAGGGAGCATATGGAGGCAGCTCAGCGAGCCCAGAATCGGGAAAAAAATCGGTAGGCTTGGGTCCCGATCTTTAACCCGGTTTATCGGGTTTTGGTTCTGGTGCCGACTGTGCACAGTAAGTTACTGGCTGGGTAGCATGGGCCCTACGAAGTACTCAAGAAAATTGGAGATGTAAACTACAAGGTACACCAACCAGGGTGGCGAAAGCTGGAGCAGGTTTACCATGTGAATTTACTCAAACCGTGGAAAGATAGGGAAACCTGTAGAGAAGACAGCCCGCGGCCGAGTTTTCCTGGAGAAGAGGTACCGGCCCCTCTGTCTGATGCAAGAGAGGCGGCTGCCACAGTAAAAAATTCTGGCAGCCTCTCCTCTAAACAGACTCAGGAGGCCGGGTGGATGAGCTCATCGAGAGGTTAGGAAAAGCCCGATATTTTTCTGTTTTGGACCTCGCGAAAGGGTACTGGCAGGTGCCCTTAATGGAGGCTGCCAAAGAGAAAACTGCCTTCATCACTAATGAGGGGCTGTATTAATATAAGTTCTTACCCTTTGGTCTGCATGGCGCCCCCGCCACTTTTCAATGACTAATGGACATTGTGCTTCTTCCACATCGTAGGTACGCTTCGTTTTACCTGGACGATATTGTCATCCACAGTACTGACTGGGAAAGTAACCTACCCAAAATGCAGGCTGTAGTGGAGAAACCTTCGGAAAGCTGGCCTAACTGCTAACCTAAAAAAATGTGCTATAGGGTTAGAAGAGACTAAGTACCGGGGGTATGTCATTGGGCGGGGAGTCATCAAACCTCAAGTGAACAAAATAGAGGCAATACAGATTTGGCGCTGACCTGTCACCACTAGGCTAATAAAGTAATTCTTGGGAATGGTGGGCTATTACATGAGGTTTGTTCCCCACTTTGCTACTCTAGCTGCTCCCTTGAAGGGGCTCTTGAAGTCAATGATGGTTCGCTGGGATTATGGCGCGGAAGAGGCTTTCTCCGCTTTGAAGTCGGCCCTGTGCGGGTCTCCGGTTTTGGTGACACCCAACTTCAAAAGGGAGTTATATTACAGACCGATGTCTCCGAAGTAGGCCTCGGTGCTGTACTGTCTCAGGTAGTCAACGGGGAGGAGCTTCCCATTGTCTGGTGACTGATCACCCCTATCAAGTGGATAAGCCAGGCCAAGGACAGAAATGCCAAGGTCACCCGATGGTTTCTCTTCCTACAAAACTTAAAGTTTTCAGTGGAACACAGGGCAGGCCGGTTACAGGGAAATGCGGATGCCCTGTCCCGGGTACACTGTCTGGCGTATGTTCACCCCCTCAGGGTTGAGCAAAGGGGGGGTATGTAACACAGTGAGAGGTTTTGTCTGGGAAAACAGGTATTTTCTCCCAGCATGTGCTGCTGGGCTGAAGGGGTTATCCAATTTCTTAAACTCCCCCACAATGGCAGGCGGGGACGGGGGGGCGAGCCTCCCTAGCATCACGTGTGACACTAGGGAGGCTCATCCCCGTTCCCGCTTGCCATTGGCTGCTCCCCCCAACACCAAATGTTTTCATTCGTGTGCAGGGAAAAGCAGCAGTGTATCTATAAGAAACATGATGGTACAGAATAAAAAAAAAACTTGTGAGGCTTGTAGCCTCAAACACAAGCTACAAAATCATAAAAATGTAAAAACAAATGTTAAAAATATATGAAAAAATTAAAAATTAAATTACCCCCTTTCCATAGAATAAAAAAATAAATACCTAAATAACAAAAAAGTGTAAACATCATGGACACCATCGCATCCAAAAACGCCTGTACTATTAAAATATAAAAATATATTTCCAATAAGGCGATTGGCGTAACAGAAAACAGGGTCAAAATGACCGATTGACCACTTTTTCTACTCTTACCCAAAAAATTTAATAATATGTGATAAAAAAGTCACACACACTCCAAAATGGTATATCAATAAAAACTACAGATCGTCCTGCAAAAAATGAGCCTCCACTCAGCTCAGTAGATATAACTATAAAAAAAGTTATATACTGTAGGACAGAATATGGTGATGTAAAAAAAAATGTTTGCAAAGTTTTAATTTATTTTTAAACCATTTAGACATAATAAACTTTTAAATATGGTATCGTTGAAATCGTACTGACCCAGAGAATGAAGGGCACAGGTCAGTTTTTCTGCAAAGGGAAAAACGTAGGGACAAAACCCGTAAAACGGTGGAGGAATTGAATTTTTTTCCAATTCTGTCCCATTTGGATTTATTTTTTTGCTTTCCACTTCATTATATGCCATATTAAATGGTTGCATTAGAAAGTACAACTTGTCACACAAAAAATAAGCCCTCTTATGGAAATGCGAATGGAAACAATAAAAAAAGTTATGGCTTAAGTAAGATAGGGAAGAAAACTAAAAATGAAAAATACCTCCAGTATCCAAAGGGTTAATAGTGACATTCACAGTGGCCCGCCCTCTTAACAGTGACCCCCACAGCACTTGGCCCCTTAACTGTGACCTCCACAGGGCCCGCCCTCTTATCAGTGACCTCCATAGCAGCGCATCTATACCTCCAAAGCACCCCACCACCTTAAAATGTGAACTTTACAGTGCCCCATCCCCTTAACAGTGAACTCCACAATGCTCCGTCCCCTTAACAGTGACCTCCACAGCGGCCAACCCCTCAACTGTAACCTCCACAGCACCCTGTCCTCTTAACAGTGACCTTCACAGAGCCCTGCCCCTTAAGGGTGACTTATAGCAGTGAAGATAAATGGCTGACTAGTTATGGAAACTTGTTGTACAAACCCGCTGTAAAATTGTGTGTTTGTCAAGACTAAAATACTTGTGAGCTTCTATCCAATAAGGGTTATATGACCATGTCTATGTCAGTTAGGATATGAGTGAAAGACCTGTGGGCTTCTATTGGTTAATACGGGTAATATGATATCGGTTGCTTTGTCGAATTTCACAAAGAAATTCGATTCCTGATGAATTACTTTGTCACAAAGCACATTTCTTTGTATGTAGAGGACGAAATGATGGGGAACAATGATGGCGCCGCCGCCGTCATTGAACTCATCAGATGCTGCGTTTATCGCTGATCACGGCATCTGATGCTACAATTGAGGCCTTTTAGGGGTTAATCAGTTTTAAAAAAAATACATACTCATCTTATCCATTGTCTCGTAGAGAGGCCGTCGCGGCCATTTTGATTGAAGACACTGCTTGAAATCTTGAGCTTTAATGTTATGATGTCAACACACTGGCCAGGCACAGTGATGTTATCACTGATGATGTAATTGTGCCCTGCCAGTACGCTGGCGAGGTGACATGATACGCCACCCTGCATGAGATTTCGAGCAGTATGTTCAATCAAGATGGCGGCAACGGCCTCTCCGAAAGCAAATGGATAAGGTACAGTATGTTTTTGTTTTTTTTTTGTTTTTTTTACTGTCATTTCGGGAAAATAGATTACCATAAAGCACAAAGAAATTTGGCTTTGCATGGGTAAATGAGCTCCTTCAAGAAAGCACAATATTATTAAAACATTTCAACCCCTACCACTAGCTGAAATTGTGCTGCAGAATCCATAACAGACCCATAAATATACAACGCAGGCCAAGCTTCTCCTTTGGACACCAGATGAAGGTAACAACATTTTATGTATTGTACACTTTGGAGATTTATCAAAACTAGTACAAAGAAAAACTGGTTTATTTGCCCATATCAACCTGATGGATCCTTGAAAAGCTCTGAAAAATGAAAGGTGATATCTGATTGGTTGCTATGGGCAACTGATCCAGTTTTCCTTTGCATTGATTTTGATAAATCTCCCCATATGTGTAATGTAGGTGACTTTCCTGTCCTCTACGTACAATGTGATCAGCTTCCAACAACTGTTTCCACCTTTATTTGTAAAGACAGTTTTTTTCTGTATTAGTTTTCTGCTTCTTTTTCCTTATGTTTTGTTATTTTACATTTGAAGTCTTTGGTACAAGTTACTAATTTTACATAGAGCTACAGTCTCCAGTTAGAATATATTGAAAATTACAATAGTCGTCCTGGAGCAAATTAATATTGCAACTTCAGGGGCTGCTTGCATGAAATTTAACATGCATATTAAAAAATACTTTTGCTGACTTTGAAAGTAAATCTCTCACTTAAATTCTGCAAAAGCATCTACAAAGTTAAGCTGATTTACCAATTGGTTGATTAAACACAAGATGGATTTCTCTGAACCTTTGAGGGTAATGTTCTATGACTATAGTTCTGCTTTACGTTTTAGGAGTCCAGGAAGTTTGAGAGAAACTGAAAATCCTTCTAATTAAAATCTATAGGCAAGATAATTACTACCATTTGACTGAGTCTCCCCTGCTTTATAAATCAATTCTCTTTATTGCTAACTTAACTTACAATTTTTGCTGAACCAAACTCTTGAAAATCAAAGGCGGTAATACACTTATTGCATCAAACACTGTGAGTTAAACGTAATTGTAGGGTATAGAAGCCTTGTCCTGAGAGATAAACAGGTGATCACTGACAACTAAAATTTAGAATTATATTCTAACAGGATATTGATTTCATTAGATTCTAATTAGAGATTAGGAAATTTCCCATAATTAATTTTCGGGTCTGATTATGGTACAATTGGGTGTCAGATTCATTTATCTCTGAATAAATTTGTTTCTAATTGAAATTGCTCCTACTGCCCTGAAAAGTTGTGTATGACACTTTGTAGCACAGTATCTTGCCAAATTGAAGCTCTTCAAGGTGAAGACTGTATTTGTAATGTCAAGGTAACAGTGACATATATGACGGTGAGTAAAGGGATGGTAGCTGTTGATAGCAAACAGCCAGCTCAAAATCGCTCTCTGATTTCAAAAATGACCAAAAATGTATCCCTTTTTGGGGAAGATGTTTTCTTCTCTGTCTTCTGATCTGTAAAATGATGACCATCATTTTGAGTGATTTGTGGGGGACAAATCGTTTGGGAAATTCTTGATTTGTGTAGAATTGATTCGCTAATCTTTAATTCTAATACTTTATTCTGGCATTTCTTCATGTTAATACTTTTTTTTCTAAATCATGATGAATATTTGAATGTCTCTTAATTCACTGTTAAAGGCTATGTACACCTTCAGGGTCATTTTTTCAAGATTACATTTTGCTCATTTAGGGGGAGATTTATCAAACTGATTAAAGGAAAACTGCCTTAGTTGCCCATAGTAACCAATCAGATTCCACATTTCATTATCCAATGCTAAATTACTGCTGTATTTATTGACATCAATTTTTCTGCCTAGCTCTCCCCCTGGTAATAATTACACTTGAAGATTCCTATATACAGTATGTGTGTGTTTTTGCAGGTTTGTGTCTTGTCAAATAGGATCTTTGAAGTTGCCTTCTGGCCAGTCACACCTCAGCAACCAGATAAGACAGGGCTGGCATCATGAAAGAGTGTCATGAAAGCAATTATCTATGTCCAGACCCCCTCAGTGACTCCAAAGGTGGGGGGATGGATACAGACAAATGGTTCATAATGTATGAAAAACTGGGACTGGGGGGTCATTTTTTTGGGGGGGCTTTCTGGAAGTGAATTTTTGTACATATAAGCATTGAGACTCTATGTCCTACTCAACTCCCTACCCTATAATAAGTTATGGTTTCTGTTCTATAACAAATCCATATGCTAACCTTGGAGCACATACGGCTACCTGTTCAGATGATAGTTTGGGGGCAATAGTCGAATATAAGTAGCAGAAAATGGGATTATGTGTATATAGGAGGGAATAGTGTAGCTAAAGACTTCGTGTGAGAATGGGAGCTCCTGAAAAACCTTAGTGGTGGCTGGTTTGAAGCATAAGTGGGGAAATATTAATTATTTAGATAGATCGGCCACACCCACACTAGAGATGTCCCGAACTATTCGCCGGCGAATAGTTCCCGGCGAACATTGCTTGTTCGCGTTCGCCGCGGCGGGCAAACATATGCTATGTTCGGGCCGCCCCCTATTCGTCATCATTGTGTAAACCTTGACCCTGTAGCTCACAGTCAGCAGACACATTCCAGCCAATCAGCAGCATACCCTCCCTCCCAGACCCTCCCACCTCCTGGACAGCATCCATTTTAGATTCATTCTGAAACTGCAGTGTCACAAATTCGACTAAGTTATAATTGCAATGCGATTAATACAGGTTATATTAATCGCATTGCAACTTAGAGCTGGGTTCCTATTGGTTGTATTGCTAGAATATAACGAAGATTGAGAATATAGTGCTATATTTGTCAATTCTAGCAATACAACCATTAGGAACTCAGATCTAAGTTGTAATCGCAATACGATTAATGCAGGTTATATTAATCGCATTGCGAATTCAACTTAGAGCTGGTGTCAACCGGTGCGGTAGAAAATTGTGTCACCCCTTCCCCCCCCCCAAAGCCATAATAAAGAGATAAAGAGAAAAAAAAAGTCACTAAGTCAGCTCCAATCAGATATCTGCATAGATCCAGAGTCTTGGACTATGTGCAGATATCTGATTGGAGCTGACTTCTTATTTTCTCTTTTGCACATAAACGTTTAAACTATATTCCTTAGTAAAAATGACCAGTCCACACCATGTGGGTCTATATTTATGAGGGCCCCCTGAGCAAAGATTAGTAAATGTGGCCGGGTGGCCCCAGACCACAGTTCAACCCAACCCCATATGTCTCCTGGCCTGGGGCTGTCTCTATAATAATCCACCAGTAATTTATGAATGGGGTTAGGTTATTAATAGAGTTGAGCGAACACCTGGATGTTCGGGTTCGAGAAGTTCGGCCGAACTTCCTGGAAATGTTCGGGTTCGGGATCCGAACCCGACCCGAACTTCGCCCCGAACCCGAACCCCATTGAAGTCAATAGGGACCCGAACTTTTCGGCACTAAAAAGGCTGTAAAACAGTCCAGGAAAGGGCTAGAGGGCTGCAAAAGGCAGCAAAATGTAGTTAAATCCCCTGCAAACAAATGTGGATAGGGAAATTAATAAAAATAATAATAAAATAAATAAAAATTAACCAATATCAATTGGAGAGAGGTCCCATAGCAGAGAATCAGGCTTCATGTCAGCAGAGAATCAGACTTCACGTCAGCCAAAACTGGAACAGTCCATTGTCATATATTTAGGCCCCGGCACCCAGACAGAGGAGAGAGGTCCCATAACAGAGATTCAGGTTTCATGTCAGCAGAGAATAAGTCTTCATGTCATAGCAGAGAATCAGGCTTCACGTCAGCCAAAACTGGAACAGTCCATTGTCATATATTTAGGCCCCGGCACCCAGACAGAGGAGAGAGGTCCCATAACAGAGATTCCGGCTTCATGTCAGCAGAGAATCAGTCTTCATGTCATAGCAGAGAATCAGGCTTCACGTCAGCCAAAACTGGAACAGTCCATTGTCAGATATTTAGGCCCCGAGCACCCAGAAAGAGGAGAGAGGTCCCATAGCAGAGATTCAGGCTTCATGTCATAGCAGAGAATCATGCTTCACGTCACCCAAAACTGGAACAGTCCATTGTCAGATATTTAGGCCCTGGCACCCAGACAGAGGAGAGAGGTCCCATAGCAGAGATTCAGGCTTCATGTCATAGCTGAGAATCATGCTTCACGTCACCCGACACTGGAACAGGCCACTGTCAGATATTTTTAGGCCCCGACACCCAGACAGAGGAGAGGTTCATTCAACTTTGGGTTGCCCCGCAATATAATGGTAAAATTAAAATAAAAATAGGATTGAATGAGGAAGTGCCCTGGAGTACAATAATATATGGTTAAGGGGAGGTAGTTAATGTCTAATCTGCACAAGGGATGGACAGGTCCTGTGGGATCCATGCCTGGTTCATTTTTATGAACGTCATCTTGTCCACATTGGCTGTAGACAGGCGGCTGCGTTTGTCTGTAATGACGCCCCCTGCCGTGCTGAATACACGTTCAGACAAAACGCTGGCCGCCGGGCAGGCCAGCACCTCCAAGGCATAAAAGGCTAGCTCTGGCCACGTGGACAATTTGGAGACCCAGAAGTTGAATGGGGCCGAACCATCAGTCAGTACGTAGAGGGGTGTGCACAGGTACTGTTCCACCATGTTATTAAAATGTTGCCTCCTGCTAACACGTTCCGTATCAGGTGGTGGTGCAGTTAGCTGTGGCGTGGTGACAAAACTTTTCCACATCTCTGCCATGCTAACCCTGCCCTCAGAGGAGCTGGCCGTGACACAGCTGCGTTGGCGACCTCTTGCTCCTCCTCTGCCTTCGCCTTGGGCTTCCACTTGTTCCCCTTTGACATTTGGGAATGCTCTCAGTAGCGCGTCTACCAACGTGTGCTTGTACTCGCGCATCTTCCTATCACGCTCCAGTGCAGGAAGAAAGGTGGGCACATTGTCTTTGTACCGTGGATCCAGCAGGGTGGCAACCCAGTAGTCCGCACACGTTAAAATGTGGGCAACTCTGCTGTCGTTGCGCAGGCACTGCAGCATGTAGTCGCTCATGTGTGCCAGGCTGCCCAGAGGTAAGGACAAGCTGTCCTCTGTGGGAGGCGTATCGTCATCGCCCTGCGTTTCCCCCCAGCCACGCACCAGTGATGGGCCTGAGCTGCGTTGGGTGCCACCCCGCTGTGAACATGCTTCATCCTCATCCTCCTCCACCTCCTCCTCATCCTCGTCCTCCTCGTCCTCCAGTAGTGGGCCCTGTCTGGCCACATTTGTACCTGGTCTCTGCTGTTGCAAAAAACCTCCCTCTGAGTCACTTCGAAGAGACTGGCCTGAAAGTGCTAAAAATGACCCCTCTTCCTCCTCCTCCTCCTGGGCCACCTCCTCTTCCATCATCGCCCTAAGTGTTTTCTCAAGGAGACATAGAAGTGGTATTGTAACGCTGATAACGGCGTCATCGCCACTGGCCATGTTGGTGGAGTACTCGAAACAGCGCAACAGGGCACACAGGTCTCGCATGGAGGCCCAGTCATTGGTGGTGAAGTGGTGCTGTTCCGCAGTGCGACTGACCCGTGCGTGCTGCAGCTGAAACTCCACTATGGCCTGCTGCTGCTCGCACAGTCTGTCCAGCATGTGCAAGGTGGAGTTCCACCTGGTGGGCACGTCGCATATGAGGCGGTGAGCGGGAAGGCCGAAGTTACGCTGTAGCGCAGACAGGCGAGCAGCGGCAGGATGTGAACGCCGGAAGCGTGAACAGACGGCCCGCACTTTATGCAGCAGCTCTGACATGTCGGGGTAGTTGTGAATGAACTTCTGCACCACCAAATTCAGCACATGCGCCAGGCAAGGGATGTGCGTCAAACCGGCTAGTCCCAGAGCTGCAACGAGATTTCGCCCATTATCGCACACCACCAGGCCAGGCTTGAGGCTCACCGGCAGCAACCACTCGTCGGTCTGTTGTTCTATACCCCGCCACAACTCCTGTGCGGTGTGGGGCCTGTCCCCCAAATACATGAGTTTCAGAATGGCCTGCTGACGTTTACCCCGGGCTGTGCTGAAGTTGGTGGTGAAGGTGTGTGGCTGACTGGATGAGCAGGTGGAAGAAGCAGAGTAGGAGGAGGAGGCAACAGGAGGCAAAGAATGTTGCCCTGCAATCCTTGGCGGCGGAAGGACGTGCGCCAAACAGCTCTTCGCCTGGGGCCCAGCCGCCACTACATTTACCCAGTTTACGTATCTGTGGTTAGGTGATGGCGTTGCGCAGTGCACACTTGATTTTATCGGATACCTGGTTGTGCAGGGAAGGCACGGCTCTCTTGGAGAAGTAGTGGCGGCTGGGAACAACATACTGTGGGACAGCAAGCGACATGAGCTGTTTGAAGCTGTCTGTGTCCACCAGCCTGAATGACAGAATTTCATAGGCCAGTAGTTTAGAAATGCTGGCATTCAGGGCCAGGGATCGAGGGTGGCTAGGTGGGAATTTACGCTTTCTCTCAAATGTTTGTGAGATGGAGAGCTAAACGCTGCCGTGTGACATGGTTGAGATGCTTGGTGACGGAGGTGGTGGTGTTGGTGGTACATCCTCTGTTTGCTGGGCGGCAGGTGCCAACGTTCCTCCAGAGGCGGAGGAAGAGGCCGAGGCGGCAGCAGCAGAAGATGTAGCAGGGGGAGCCTGAGTGAGTTCCTTGTTTTTAAGGTGTTTACTCCACTGCAGTTCATGCTTTGCATGCAGGTGCCTGGTCATGCAGGTTGTGCTAAGGTTCAGAACGTTAATGCCTCGCTTCAGGCTCTGATGGCACAGCGTGCAAACCACTCGGGTCTTGTCGTCAGCACATTTTTTGAAGAACTGCCACGCCAGGGAACTCCTTGAAGCTGCCTTTGGGGTGCTGGGTCCCAGATGGCGGTGGCCAATAGCAGACGGACTCTCTTGGCGACGGGTGTTCTGCTTTTGCCCACTGCTCCCTCTTTTGCTATGCTGTTGGCTCGGTCTCACCACTGCCTCTTCCTCCGAATTCTGAAAGTCAGTGGCACGACCTTCATTCCATGTGGGGTCTAGGATCTCATCGTCCACTGCATCGTCTTCCACCCAGTCTTCCTCCCTGACCTCCTGTTCATTCTGCACACTGCAGAAAGACGCAGCAGTTGGCACCTGTGTTTCGTCATCATCAGAGACGTGCTGAGGTGGTATTCCCATGTCCTCATCATTAGGAAACATAAGTGGTTGTGCGTTAGTGCATTCTATCTCTTTCACCCCTGGGGAAGGGCTAGGTGGATGCCCTTGGGAAACCCTGGCAGCAGAGTCTTCAAACAGCATAAGAGACTGCTGCATAACTTGAGGCTCAGACAGTTTCCCTGATATGCATGGGGGTGATGTGACAGACTGATGGGCTTGGTTTTCATGCCCCATCTGTGCGCTTTCTGCAGAAGACTGGGTGGGAGATAATGTGAACGTTCTGGATCGACTGTCGGCCACCCAATTGACTAATGCCTGTACCTGCTCAGGCCTTACCATCCTTAGAACGGCATTGGGCCCCACCAAATATCGCTGTAAATTTTGCTGGCTACTGGGACCTGAGGTAGTTGGTTCACTAGGACGTGTGGCTGTGGCAGAATGGCCACGTCCTCTCCCAGCACCAGAGGGTCCACTAACACCACCACGACCATGTCCGGGCCCTTACTAGATGTTTTCCTCATTGTTAGCGTTCACCACAATAAGAAAAAAATTATTTGGCCCAATGTATTGAATTCAAATTTAGGCCTTTTTTTTACAGGCACCTAACACTATCTGGCTATCTATTTAGGTATCGTATTACACTAATACAGGCACAACAGTAACAACAGATTTAGCTGAATATAAATTGTAGGCCTAGTATTTAGGCGCTGGATGACAGGTATCCCTTTTACGGACAGAATTAGACTTGGAGATGCACGGTAGCGTGTGAAGTTATTGAGGATGACCCTATCCGCACCTTCAATCTAATATACCCTTTTATGGATAGATGTAAAGTTGGCCTGATACAGCAGAAACCACTGATTTAGGGAATTGCTAAGTTGGGAATTGTATTCAACCCAGAACAAAAACTGTGCTTTGGCGGACACTAAATAAATTGACCAGCCTCAGCAATAAACACAGATTTAGCTGAATATAAATTTTAGGCCTATTATTTAGGCGCTGGGTGACAGGTATACATTTACAGACAGAATTAAACTTGGAAATGCACGTTATCGTGTGAAATTATTGAGGATGACACTATCCGCACCTTAAATCTAATATACCCTTTTATGGATCGATTTAAACTTGGCCTGATACAGCAGAAAAAAATTATTTAGGGAATTGCTAAGTTGGGAATTGTATTCAACCCAGAACAAAAACTGTCCTTTGGCGGACACTAAATGAATTGACCAGCCTCAGCAATAAACACAGATTTAGCTGAATATAAATTTTAGGCCTATTATTTAGGCGCTGGGTGACAGGTATACGTTTACGGACAGAATTAAACTTGGAAATGCACGGTAGCGTGTGAAGTTATTGAGGATGACACTATCCGCACCTTAAATCTAATACACCCTTTTATGGATCAATTTAAACTTGGCCTGATACAGCAGAAAAAAAATATTTAGGGAATTGCTAAGTTGGGAATTGTATTCAACCCAGAACAAAAAATGTGCTTTGGTGGACACTAAATGAATTGACCAGCCTCAGCAATAAACACAGATTTAGCTGAATATAAATTTTAGGCCTATTATTTAGGCACTAGATGACAGGTATACGTTTACGGACAGAATTAAACTTGGAAATGCACGGTAGCGTGTGAAGTTATTGAGGATGACACTATCCGCACCTTAAATCTAATATACCCTTTTATGGATCGATTTAAACTTGGCCTGATACAGCAGAAAAAAATTATTTAGGGAATTGCTAAGTTGGGAATTGTATTCAACCCAGAACAAAAACTGTGCTTCGGCAGACAGCAGACAGTATTACAATTGGCTAGCCACAGCTGAAACACCAGATTTAGGGTACTGCTATTTTGGCCAATTGTATTTTACCCCTCAATAAAATAGCAAGCACAACCAAGCCCCTGATGTAGGATATAGCAAAAAAATAACCACACTATTGATGGTTAAATGGACTTGGTGGCAGCTTGTGCTGGCGCACCACAAGACACAAAATGGCCGCTGATCACCCAAGAAAAAAGTGACATAAAAACGCTCTGGGCAGCCTAAAAACAGTGAGCAATTAAATAGCAGCAGTTCAATGATCCACAGCTGTAGATCGATCACTGAATTAAGTGTTTTTGCAGAGTTAATCACTGTCTAATCTGGCCCTAACAGCAGCTGCAACCTCTCCCTACACTGATCAGAGCAGAGTGACTTGCGGCGCTACGTGACTCCAGTTTAAATAGAGGCTGGGTCACATACTGCACTGGCCAATCACAGCCATGCCAATAGTAGGCATGGCTGTGATGGCCTCTTGGGGCAAGTAGTATGACGCTTGTTGATTGGCTGCTTTGCAGCCTTTCAAAAAGCGCCAAGAAAGCGCCGAACACCGAACCCGGACTTTTACGAAAATCTTCGGGTTCGTGTCCGTGTCACGGACACCCCAAAATTCGGTACGAACCCGAACTATACAGTTCGGGTTCGCTCATCCCTAGTAGCTAATATTGCAATAATGATGAATTGGACAAAGGTGGATTTTTTGAGCCATTTGGTACATATGAGTAAGGGCGGTTTACCGGATATATTTACATTACTCGAATCAGGACAATTGGAAAGTATGCACTTATATAAAATCCCATTGGTAAAGTAACTGGTGAGGTTATAGGGCAAAATTAAAAAGATATTGAATTTAGAGGGGCTCATCCCTACTCCCTATCCTTTCCCTGAACTTCTAGACAGCAAAATGAAAGTTTTAAAGTATTTTCTACCACTGCCCTTAGCACCTGCTGACGTCTCTCCCTGGACTAAGTACACTGGAAAATAGCTGAATCCAAGATGGCTGAGGCTATTTATAGGGCTGTGACATCACATGGCTGGCTGGCTGCTGATTGACTGTATGCATGGCATTGTTTAGGAAAAAATTTGATTTGTTACCACGAAGCGTGAGGAAATTCTGGTTCAGTGCGAATCTAATTTTTCCTGAACGTTGGATCGAATTCCACTAGGTCAACTTCGATTTGCTCATTTCTAGCTATAAGATATGGACTCGCTACCACATTCCCTAGCAATCTCACTGGTGTAAGCACACCATTCCACTGTTTTCACTTCTAAATCAAGACTGTTCCTTATCTTGCATTGGCAACTTGTTAAGTCCTGCCTAAAAGTTTTAAAGGGACATGGTTCTATCTCTATGTTGGTGGCCATATGCTTCAGTATTTTAATAATGCTCTCTATCTTCCCTTATTGTTTTTTCAGTATCACAGAGCTGAATTTATGTCTGTTATATGCCATCCTGGTGGCTCCAAGCCATTTTAGATTTAAAGCAATCTTTAGTTTCTTAACATACCCCTGTTTTCCTTGAGTTTTTCCCTTAATTTCGGCTGTTTAAACATTTACAATATGAGGACCTTCTCAAGATGGCTCCTCTGCCAGTTCTCTGAGGCCAAAACTGCTTTTCCTAACTTCCCATACACACTTGCTGTAGCCAGCAGCTCCCTGCCAGTCAATCAGATTGGATTACTGAGAGACACGCCTCCTCACTCTGAAACCTAATGCAGTGTGAAGGACCGCCCTTCTGTCTTCTGTTTACACTAAAGGAAAAACAGACAATCCCTAGCAACGGTCTTTTAAAGGAGCAGTGGAAAGGGACAGAGGACATTAATGAAAGCTGTTATTATAAGGTAATTACAGATCTTTTGACAAACATTGACAGACTAACTCAGGTATACATGCCTAGCTCTAATAAACTAGCAAATAAAAATAAAAATATGACAGCTACCCTTTAAGCTACTCTGCTGAGAATCCTGTATACTATTGACACTTAACAATGGTCATACATATAAAGATAAACATTCCAGAAATGGATACTTACCTGCATTCGTAAAATGTATTAGGTGATATCTGTATCATTTTCTTCTATGATCGATAGACGGCTTCATCACGAAAACTGTAGGAATACACCTTCCTTATCGAATGTTCATATAATATTGCTGAAACTTGACTGTACTGTTATACATTCTTATCAACTTATGTATGAACTCTTTTGTCATTTATGTTCTTTCTATAGTATTTGAGAAAGGTCATAAATCACCAAAGCGTCACACTTTCACCTTATCCACCTAGTTTTTTTTCCGTAGTCCAGCTCTAGCAGTGGTAAAAGTATCTAACTGGAGGGGGAGGGCTGCTTTAGATGCTGATATCTCCTGAATGGTAGCAGCTAGAAACATGCAACTTGTATTGTTTGAAAGCTGACACAAGCTTTCATACAAGACCAACATGACAGCTAAAGTCAACAGAGGAGAAATCACTGTTAGAAATCGAGTCAGGAATAATCTTTTATTTCTTTCTTTACTTTCACTTTCAGCTACATTCACAGTATGCCGATTTCTATCAGTGATATCTTCCGCTGTACTGAATGGAATGTCAGCTTTCAAACAAGTTTTATGTTTCTAGCTCATAGCATTCCGGATATAGCAGCATCTAAAGCAGCCCTCCCCCCTCTAGTTAGCTACTTTTCTCACTGCCCAAGCTGGACTCCAGCAAAACAGTTAGGTGGTTAAGTTGCCTTGCATATGAAAAAATAAAAAACACACTTTGATACCACTACATTCATTGGAGTGCTGAAGTTTCAGTTTTCTGCCTATACAGCACACAGCATCCTTCAGGAAAGCAAAAAAAAAGTAAAAATCTGCACGTTCCTGCAGGTGTCCCAATGAATCTTTAGTGGAACAAAATAAGGACATGGAGGCAGCGACAATAAAGTAGTGGAGAAAAAAAAAGTTCTTTTAATCCATGTTGTGGCAATGCAAACACATGCGTTTGAATCCCTTCTGTTAGCTGTAGAATGACTGTTTCACTATTAGGCTTAGTTTAAAATTAAATTATTTGGTCAGTTATTCTCATCAGTTATTGTCAGCCCAAAGTGGGTGCTGGTCAAAACCACAGAACAGGTGCAGATCTATTCATGATACCTAATCTAAAAGTAGACTTGGCTCCTGAATTTGCCTCACAATAAGTGATGGACATAACTGACCAACTAACAGAAGTGTGAATTCAGTCTTACAGGTCAATGTTAGCGCCAGCTCTAATTTATTATTGTGGACTTAACCATGCAGTGGCCTAAGATTCAAGTAGTAGCACCATGACAGTGGGGAGGGTGTCTGCAGTAAAGCTGTGTTCACATCACTGTTTATTTTTTTCATTTTTCTTATCCATCAGAAGAGCAGCCCCAAAATACTGACCATGTGATAGTGGCGTTCTGGACGCTCAAACTAGAGAACACTTTTTTTGGTTATTTTTCTGTTCTTCTGACGGATTAGAAGAACGGAAAAATAAACGGTGATGTCAACATAACCAAACAGGGACACTAGTGGTGAGAGTGGCAACAGCACAAAGAGTCACAATAATGGCCCCCAGAACAGAGTGGTGAGGGTGGCAACAGCATGAAGAGTCACATTAGTGGCTCTGAAACATAGTGTGGGGGGGGGGAGGGGGCAACAGCAGTGGCAGTAACAGCACAAGATGGTGGCAGATCACACTGGGAGCAGATGGCAGAATGCATGTGGCATCAGGTGGGTAATGGCACCAGAATAGTGTAAGCAGCACATGAGCAGAAGTAATGGGCCATTTATCACAATGTTCCGGTGTGGCAGCACACTATAGTGAGATCATTACTGATGGCTGGATGATCTAGTCGGTTGTATCAGGCACTGGTGTCTGGAAACCTTGGTTGATCCAGGCCTGATTCATCTTTATAAAGGTTAGTCTCTCAATATTTTGTTGACAGGTGAGATCTCTTTGGGGTAACTATGCCACCCGCCGCACTAAACACTTACTCTGATGTAACACTACTGGTCTGGCAGAAAACCTTTCCCAGGGCTGCCCAGTAGTACAGGGATCTTGGATCTGGGGTGACAGGGTGCATGCCAAGTATGCTACCACCTGCTGGTTCAAGTTCTGCTCCATGTCCTGCTGTGAAGTGAAGCTAGCAGACAGCTTGTACCCTGACACTCCTTCCTAAGGAAGTGAGGGACTCTCCCCTTCCTTAAAATTGGCATTTTGGGCAGTGATGAACCCTATAGAGACCTAGGGCCTGGGATTTTCTGCCCTAAATGTCCCTATTATAATTGACAATTGCTTGGGGGTATTCCATCTGGACCTTTGTTCACATTTGCCTTATTTAGCCTTCTTGCTTGTACAATATCTACATTCAGCCATTTAAGTATGTTACTTGATGTATTAACAACACTGACAGCTCCTTTCTCTTGTTTACAGTTCATATATCTGCAAAAAAACATTTAGTAGCTCTGGCTTTTTCTGATCCACAGTGACTATCTGCCTTGATTTTTGTTAGTATAATATATCTAAAGAATTTTAGGGAGATGAATTTTGTTCTCTCTAGCCACCTTCCATTCATTTTGCAGATTTCATTTATTTTTTACAGATCATTAAGCCCTTCATATACAGTCCTGATCAAAAGTTTAAGACCACTTGAAAAATGGCAAAAAATCATATTTAGCATGGCTGGATCTTAACAAGGTTCCAAGTAGAGCTTCAACATGCAACAAGAAGAAATAGGAGTGAGACAAAACATTTTTTTGAGCATTCAATTTAATGAAAACAACGAATAAACTGAAACAGGCTGTTTTTCAGCTGATCAAAAGTTTAGGACCACACCCCAAAAAAATATCTAAACCCCCCCAAAACAGAAATCCAACTTCCAAACATGAACTCCGTAATGAGTAGCTCCGCCGTTATTGTTGATAACTTCCAAAATTCGTTTCGGCATGCTGGATGCAAGCGTTTCCATGAGGTGAGTGGGAACATTTCTCCAAGTGGTGAGACGGCCGCACGAAGGCCATCTACTATCTGGAACTGTTGTCCATTTTTGTAAACTTCCCTTGCCATCCATCCCCAAAGTTTCTCAATTGGATTTAGATCAGGGGAACACGCAGGATGGGCCAAAAGAGTGATGTTATTCTCCTGGAAGAAGTCCCTTGTCCTGCGGGCATTGTGTACTGTAGCGTTGTCCTGTTGAAAAACCCAGTCGTTACCACACAGACGAGGGCCCTCAGTCATGAGGAATGCTCTCTGCAACATCTGGACATAGCCAGCGGCCGTTTGACGCCCCTGCACTTATTGAAGCTTCATTGTTCCACTGAAGGAAAAAGGACCCCAAACCATTTTGGCGCAACCTCCACTGTGGCGCGTAGAAAACATCTCAGGTGGGATCTGCTTGTCATGCCAGTAACGTTGGAAACCATCAGGACCATCAAGGTTAAATTTTTTCTCATCAGAGAATAAAACTTTCTTCCACCTTTGAATGTCCCATGTTTGGTGCTCTCTTGCAATGTCCAAACGAGCAGTTCTGTGGCATTCAAGGAGACAAGGTCTTTAAAGACGTTTTTTGTTTTTGAAGACCTTCAGTCCCAGATGCCGTCTGATGGTTATGGGCTGCAGTCAGCACCAGGAAGGACCTTAATTTGGGTCGAGGATCATCCAGTGTCTTGACGGACAGCCAATTGGATCCACCGGCTCAGTGCTGTGGAAATTTCTTTGGGTCTTCCACTTGACTTTTTTGTTCCATAACCCTCAGGATCATTTAAGAAATTCCAAATGACTGTCTTACTGCGTCCCACCTCAACAGCAATGGCGCGCTGTGAGTGACCCTGCTTATGCAGTTCAACAACCCGACCACGTTTAAAAAGGGAGAGTTTTTTTGCCTTTGCCATCACAACGTGTGACTACCTGACTGAAAATGACAACAAATCCACATCTTTGCACAGATTTGGCCTTTTAAAGGCATGTGGTCCTAAAATTTGGATCAGCTAAAAAAAAACAGCCTGTTTCAGTTTATTTTCAATTAATTGAATGCTCAAAAAATGTTTTGTCTTACTCTCATTTCTTCTTTTTGCATGTTGAAGCTCTACTTGGAACCTTGTTAAGATCCAATAATGTAAAATATGACTCCTCAGATAGAGTATGGCCACACTGTCAGGTTTCTGCATGCAGTTTTGCAAGACAAAATCAGGAGTGAATTCAAAAAAGAGAAGTTGTACTTGGGCTGTATGCTTTCTCTTTTTTTATGATCCACTCCTGATTTTGGCTTTCAAAATTGTATTCAGAAACCTGACCTGTGACCATACCCTTATTATGTGACAGTTAGTGTTGATTGAATCAAAGTTAATGAAGTGGACTTCGATCCGAATTTCAGGAAAAATTTGATTCGCCGCAAAGCCAAATTTCCTTGTGCTTCGGGGTAACGAATCGATTTTCTCTGAAATGGTGCTAAAAATTATTTTAAAAAAATTCATTATAAAAACATTTTAGAAGTTGCTCATAAAAAAAAGTAAATGCACTGATCTCATCCATTTGAGTGCAAAGAGGCTGCCTCGGCGATCTTGAATATCCCACGCAAAATCTTGTGCTGTATTGCTTGTGATGTATGAACTCACCACGCTGGCCAACGTGATGACATCATAACGCTCTGCACAAGATTTTGAGCTGGATCTTCAAGCAAGATGGCTGCAGCTGCCTCTTCACTCTCAAATGGATGAGGTAATTACAATTGCATTTTTTTTATGAGCAACCACTAAAATGCTTTAATATTGATCTCAGATGCAGCGATCACCCATGAACACAGCATTTGAGGCAGGGGCGTCGTTAGGTCAAAACATTCGGGGCTTGAGCCCTGTATGTTTTGTCCAGTGCCCCGAATGTATGCTGGTAGCATTTTTTATTTTATTTGGCTATTCCAGGGCCCTTTAATATTGATTGGACTTGGGCAACCCACCACATATCATCCCCCCACCCCCCTTGTACTTGTTCCGCTGATCCGCTACTTGCGGTCTGTGCAGGCATGAGTTCAGTCACTTCGGTGCGCAATCCCGTCCTGCGGAAGTTCAAATCTCCCATTATTATCACTGTACCTGCCTGTGCAGCCTGCTCTACTTGGTTGCACAGCTGAACTATGGTCTCCTCAGTGGTGTTGTGGGATCTATAGATTGCACCATGTGATACTTTTTTCAGTCTTTATTTCCCTTTGTAATTCCACCCATAAAGTTTCAAAATCTTCACCAACTTCATCCACAATTGCTTCTTTCACACTTGTTTTAATATCATACAGACGCACTACACCTTTTTACCTATTCGCTCCTCCGGAGTGTAAAACCATGAATATTTACAGCCTAGTCACTCAAAAAGTCCAGCCAAGTCACAGCCACTCCAAATACATCTTTGTGTTTCTCCAGTACACTGGACTTCAGCTTCCCCATTTTGCTTGCTAGGCTTCTGACATTTGTGAATATGCATTTTAAGTTACTACTTAATTTTCCACATTAAGTTCTTAGAAAGTGAATTCTTGAGATTTTGAGGGCACCTTAGCTTTTATTGTTGGCTTGTAACACGTGGATCTCCTTATCCACTGACCTAATAAGTCCCAATAATCCATTTACCCATCCACCAGAAAATTCTGATCCCTTTCTGACATAACTACCACTTAATTTTCTGCCTTACCCTCCCCCTTCATACTTAGTTTAAAGGGGTTATCCAGAATTTTCATATTGATGTCCTATTTCATATTGATGTCAGAATAGGACATCAATATGAGATTAGTGGGGTTCGACTCCAGGGACTCCTGCCAATCAGATGTTTGAAGAAGCCGCAGTGCTCTCCCGAGCAACAGGGAGTACCATGGTCTCCTGACAGCTCGCCAAGCACTGTGCGACTAGGCCATATGACCAATGTACAGTAATGTCACTGGACTAGGAAGAGGCCTAGGTGCTTATGGAGCCCCACAACTTCATACAGCTGATCAGCTGGGGTTCCGGGTGTCGGAACCCCACTGATCTGATAATGATGATTTGTCCCGAGGATAGGTTATAAATAGAGTTGAGCAGACACCTGGATGTTCGGGTTCCATGGGTTCGGCCGAACTTCGAAAAAAAGTTTGAGTTTGGGACCCGAACTTGACCCGAACTTGACCCCGAACCCCATTGAAGTCAATGGGGACCCGAACTTTTGAGCACTAAAATGGCTGTAAAAATGTCATGGAAAAGGCTAGAGGGCTGCAAATGGCGTCAAAATGTGGTTAAGAGCATGGCAAGTGCTCTGCAAACAAATGTGGATAGGGAAATTACTTTAAATTACAAAATACGGAAAAAATAATAATCTTGATCTAGGAGGACCAGGTCCATATGGAGTGGGAGGTTGAGGAGGCAGTGGATGTGGCGGTGTCGGTGGAAGCGGTGGTGGAGGAGGAGGTATCATACACTGGTTTTTGGTTTTAAATTTTATTTTTAAAATTAGGGTACACCCCAAAACATTGGAAAATATAACCTGTGATAACCCCCTCCAGTCATGCTAAACACACGTTCAGACAATACACTGGCTGCAGGGCAGGCCAGCATCTCCAAGGGGTAAAGGGCAAGCTCAGACCATGTGCCCAATTTGGAGACCCAGAAGTTGCAGGGGCTGACCCCTGTCAGTCAGTTCATGTAGGCATGTGCACACTTACTGCGCCACCATGTCGCACGTCCCCGTGATGTTCACGATCCAATTTGATATCTGCTCTATCAACTTTCGATGTTCTTTTATGCGCCTACCATGGTGATTACGGGTGGTGGGGAATCAGGGTTCCAGGCCGGAGAGGGAGCGTGAGAAAAAGAGACCAAGTTTAAGAGAGGATCCATTTTTTCAAATTTAAAATTAGAGTTGAAATATGGGAGAAATTTTTAAAGCATAAAAGTGTGACAACTTTTCAAAGTTTAAGCATTGAATGTAAGGATGTGGTGCGCATTAATTACTGAATATTTTATTAAATTTTATTCCCTGTCACCTATGCATATCAGGTGTTTATTCACATCTAAAATTGTATAATGTCAACCCAAGAATGTAACAGAAAAATTATTGAAATTTATTAAGCTGTCAACTAGGTAGAGGAGGGGTATATTACATCCAAAAATTGGTGAATTTCACCAAAAAATGTAACTGACAATTATTATTTTTTTCCGGTCTACTAGGTATAGGAGTGGTACATCACACCAAAAAATTGGTGAATTTCACCAGAATATATACAGTCAGGTCCATAAATATTGGGACATCGACACAATTCTAACATTTTTGGCTCTATACACCACCACAATTGATTTGAAATGAAACGAACAAGATGTGCTTTAACTGCAGACTGTCAGCTTTAATTTGAGGGTATTTACATCCAAATCAGTTGAACGGTGTAGGAATTACAACAGTTTGCATATGTGCCTCCCACTTGTTAAGGGACCAAAAGTAATGGGACAATTGGCTTCTCAGCTTTTCCATGGCCAGGAGTGTGTTATTCCCTCATTATCCCAATTACAATGAGCAGATAAAAGGTCCAGAGTTCATTTCAAGTGTGCTATTTGCATTTGGCATCTGTTGCTGTCAACTCTCAAGATGAGATCCAAAGAGCTGTCACTATCAGTGAAGCAACCCATCATTAGGCTGAAAAAACAAAACAAACCCATCAGAGAGATAAAAACATTAGGCGTGGCCAAAACAACTGTTTGGAACATTCTTAAAAAGAAGGAATGCACCGGTGAGCTCAGCAACACCAAAAAACCCGGAAGACCACGGAAAACAACTGTGGTGGATAACCGAAGAATTCTTTCCCTGGTGAAGAAAACACCCTTCACAACAGTTGGCCAGATCATGAACACTCTCCAGGAGGTAGGTGTATGTGTGTCAAAGTTAACAATCAAGAGAAGACTTCACCAGAGTGAATACAGAGGGTTCACCACAAGATGTAAACCATTGGTGAGCCTCAAAAATAGGAAGGCCGGATTAGAGTTTGCCAAATGACATGTTAAAAAGCCTTCACAGTTCTGGAACAACATCCTATGGACAGATGAGACCAGGATCAACTTGTACCAGAGTGATCATGCTCATGATCCTAAGCATACCACCTCATCAGTGAAGCATGGTGGTGGTAGTGTCATGGCGTGGGCATGTATGGCTGCCAATAGAACTGGTTCTCTTGTATTTATTGATGATGTGACTGCTGACAAAAGCAGCAGGATAAATTCTGAAGTGTTTCGGGCAATATTATCTGCTCATATTCAGCCAAGTGCTTCAGAACTTATTGGACGGCGCTTCACAGTGCAGATGGACAATGACCCAAAGCATACTGCAAAAGCAACCAAAGAGTTTTTTAAGGGAAAGAAGTTGAATGTTATGCAATGGCCAAGTCAATCACCTGACCTGAATCCGATTCAGCATGCATTTCACTTGCTGAAGACAAAACTGAAGGGAAAATGCCACAAGAACAAGCAGGAACTGAAGACAGTTGCAGTAGAGGCCTGGCAGAGCATTACCAGGGATGAAACCCAGCGTCTGGTGATGTCTATGTGTTCCAGACTTCAGACTGTAATTGACTGCAAAGGATTTGCAACCAAGTATTAAAAAGTGAAAGTTTGATTTATGATTATTATTCGGTCCCATTACTTTTGGTCCCTTAACAGGTGGGAGGCACATATGCAAACTGTTGTAATTCCTGCACCGTTCACCTGATTTGGATGTAAATACCCTCAAATTAAAGCTGACAGTCTGCAGTTAAAGCACATCTTGTTCGTTCCATTTCAAATTCATTGTGGTGGTGTATAGAACCAAAAATGTTCGAATTGTGTCGATGTCCCAATATTTATGGACCTGGCTGTAACTGACAATTTTATTAATTTTTTTAACCTGTCCACTAGGTATTGCAGTGGTACTATACACACCAAAATTGGTGAATTTCACCCCAAAATGTAAATGACAATTTATTTATTTTTTAACCGGCCTACTAGGTATAGCAGTGGTACTATACACCCAAAAATTAATTAATTTCACCCGAAAATGACAAAGTAGTGAAATGATATAACATAAAACACGTCCAAAAAAAAAATAGATTTATGAGGTGGAGTTCCATATGGAGTAGGAGTTTGAGGAGGCGGTGGACGTAGCAGAGTAGGTGGAAGCGGCGGTGGAGGAGGACGAGATAGCCAACACAGGTTTTTGGTTTTAATTTAATTTAGTAAAATTAAGGTACACTCCAAAGAGTGTGAAATATCCAAAATACAAACATGAGCAATTGCGCTGCAGTATAACAATGGCTGTTTAGTGACGGTATACATGTCTATTCTGCACAAGGTATGGACAAGTCCTGAGGGATCCATGCCTGGTTTATTTTAATGTACGTGAGCTTGTCCACACATTAAGATAATACACTGGCTACAGGGCAGGCCAGCACCTCCAAGGCGCAAAGGGCAAGCTCAGGCCATGTGCCCAATTTGGAGACCCAGAAGTTGAAGGGGCAGACCCGTCATTCAGTACGTGTAGGCGTGTGCACACATACTGCTCCACCATGTTGGTGAAATGCTGCCTCCTGCTAAGACGTTCCATATCAGCTGGTGGTGCTGGTTGTTGTGGCGTGCTGACAAAGCTTTTCCACATTTCGGCCATGCTAACCCTGCCTTCTGAGGTGCTGGCGATGCCCCAGCTTCGTTGGCGACCTCTTCCCCGTCCTCTGCATTCGCCTTGTGCTTCCACTGTGCCCCGGCTGTCAGGTGGGAATGCCACCAGCAGCGCATCTACCAGCGTGCGTCTAGAGGACGGCCGCTCCACTTTTGCACCCTGCTCCCTCTTCTGCTGTACTGGTGGCTCTGTGCGACCACCACCTCTTCCTCAAAACTACATAGGTCACTCGCATGACCTTGATTCCATGTGGGGTCGAGGACCTCATCATCCTCCACATCATCTTCCACCCAGTCTTCATCCCTGACTTCCTTGTCGGTCTGCACACTTTTGAAAGCCCCAGAAGTTGGCACCTGTGTTTCGTCATCATCCGAGATGTGCTGCGATGGTCCTTCCATGTACTCATCTTGAAAAATAAGTGGTTGGGCATTGGTGCACTCAATCTTTTCCACTTCTGGGGCAGGGCTAGGTGGATGGCCCTGGGAAACCCTGCTAACAGAGTCATCAAAAAGCAGAAGAGACTTCTGCATGACTTGGGGCTCAGACTGCTTGGCTGATTTGCAAGGGGATGAGGTGAAAGACTGATGGACATCGGCTGCAGGTGCCAACTGTGGTCTTTCAGCAGGAGACTTGGTGGGAGACAATGTGAAGGAACTGGATCCACTGTCAGCAACCCAATCTACTATTTACCTGTATTTGTTCAGGCCTCACCATGCAAAGAATACCGCTGCAGATTTTGTCGCCTACTCGTACCTGAGGAAGGGGTTTGACTTGTACGTGTAGCTGGCACAGATCGACCACGTCCTCTCCCTGTAACAGGAGCTCCACCAGAAGCACCACGACCTGGGCCATGTCCTTATTTGAAGCTCTCCTCATATTTTTCAAATTTAGGATCTTGCCCTAAATGGGTGTTAAAGGGAACCTGTCACCGGGATTTTGTGTATAGAGCTGAGGACATGGGTTGCTAGATCGCCGCTAGCACATCCGCAATACCCAGTTCCCATAGCTCTGTGTGCTTTTATTGTGTATAAAAACTGATTTGATACATATGCAAATTAACCTGAGATGTGTCAGAGCTTGAAAATATGACTCTTCTCTGGTCACACAAGTAAGATATGACTCTTTTATGTTAATTTGCATATGTATCAAATAATTTTTTTTACACAATAAAAGCATACAGAGCTATGGGGACTGGATATTGCGGATGTGCTAGCGGCCATCTAGCAACCTATGCCCTCAGCTCTATACACAAAATCCAGGTGGCAGGTTCCCTTTAAATGAATAGTAGAATAGAACGACAGTATGTAAAGGGTGTATCTCACACGGTCTGAACCAGTGTAGGCCTAAATTAAATATTTCTTTGCCCAAAATGGCTGTATTTTTCAAATCCCTGATTCAAACTCCTGTATGTAGAGGGGCTATCTCACAGGGCCTGAACCACTGTAGGCCTGAAGTAAATATATCTTTTCACAAAATGGCTGTATTTCAAATGGCTGTATTTCTAATGCAAGTGTTTGTTTAACAACTGAATTTGACAGCAGTATATAAGCCTGTAATTTCACACATGCTGAAAATTAGTGTTTTTTTGTCAGAAAAGTGTGTTTTTCAAACCCCAGAAAATGATGGGTGCATTTCTAGCTTAAATTGCACACTGACTAATTAAGATGTTGTAGATTGCCAAAAAAGTCTTTTTTTGGTAACAGAATATGAAAGCTGTATATATTAAACTTGAATATAACATTTGCAGATCTTGAAAATACCGTTTTTTGAAAATGATGGGTGTATTTCTACCTTAAATTGCACACTGACTAAGGCTAAGTTCACACGCGGGCCGCAATACACGGCCACAGTTCCGTGTGCATTCTGCATCACGGATGCGGACCCATTCACTTCAATGGGTCCGCAAATCCAGAATCGCGGAATGGCCGCACGGGACGGGACCCCTCGGAAGCACTACGGAGTCTTTTTTTGCTAACAGAATATGAAAGCTGTACATATTAAACTTGAATTTAACAATTGCAGATCTGGAAAATACAGTTTAAAAAAAAAATACAGTGTTTTTAAAACCCCAGAAAATGATGGGTGTATTTCTACCTTAAATTGCACACTGACTAATCCAGATGTTGTAGTTTGCCCCCAAAAAATGGTGATTTGCAATGTCCCAAATGCTCAGATGCAGTGCTGGTGCACTGGGCATGCATAAAATGGCCGCCGCCACCCACCTAATTAACAGAATTATAAAAGTTTTTTTTTTTTTGGTCAATGGCCTCAGGGCAGGGTAAAACGATAGTGCCCTGCACCCACACAACTATTTCTAGGTAGATCGCTGAGTTAGATTCTCTCTTATTCTCTCCCTGAAATCACAAGTCCAGCAGCATCCTCTCCCTACACTTGTAACAGCAGAGGGACGTGCAGCGCTACGTGACTCAAGCTTATATAGAGCCTGGGTCACATGCTCCTCTGGCCAATCACAGCCATGCCATTAGTAGGCATGGCTGTCATGGCCTCTTGGGGCAAGTAGTATGACGCTTGTTGATTGGCTGTTGTGTAGCCTTTCAAAAAGCGCCAAGAAAGCGCCGAACACCGAACCCGAACTTTTACGGAAATGTTCGGGTTCGGGTCCGGGGTCCAAAAATCCTAAAGTTCGGTATGAACCCGAACTTTACAGTTCGGGTTCACTCAAACCTAGTTATAAATATTAAATTCAATTAATTCCAATAGCGTATTGCTATAATGATTCTGTTTTTGGCCTTTTATATATAAAATATAACTTTTTTTTATTACATTTGCTAGAAAACAAATTAGTAAACTTCATTTGAGAATATTTTCTTTTCAATGTAAATAAAAGGGGATAATAAAATTATATGAAAGAAACTATAAAAAAATATTTTTTAAAAATTTTGATAATAAAAATAAAAACAACTGCCCTTCAAGTTCATTGGACACAAAACCTTCTTAATAATAAATCAATAACAAATAAATATAAAAAGATTTCAAAATATTTATTGTTAATCATGATTATAGTGGTAGAATAAAGGGACATATTATAATTTAATTAATGAAACATGATTTAAATAATAACGAAAAAAATAAAATATTTAGAGGGGTATTCCCATCAGACAATAGAGGCATATCGCTGGGACCCGCATCTACAACGAGAACGAAGCGGGGAGAACTATGGCTGGAAGACCCTGGATTTCCTGGGGTCCGTCCACCACCAAGCGCTGCTCCCATAGAAGTGAAAGGGAGCGCACCGTGCATGTGCGGCCCATGCTCCCAATCATTTCTATGCGACAGATGACAATAGCTGAGCAGGTGCTCGGCTTTTTTCGGCGGCCCCATAGAAATGAATGGAGGGAGGCTGCGCATGCGCAGTGCGCCCTCCGTTCATTTCCCAGCTCCGTTCTCATTGTAGGTGCAGGTCCCAGCGGTGGGGCCCGCACCTATCAGATAATTGGGGCATATCCTAGTGATATGCCCCCATTGTCTGAGATGGGAAAACCCCTTTAATCATTGTTAAGATATATATACTGTAGATATTTATACATAAAAATAAGTCTATTAAATAGGACTACATACAAATCTCTTGTATGACCTTCATTTTTCTTATAGGAAGAGTGAACCCCCCTCCTCACTCCTTTAAAAATTTATTTTTATATATAGAAGTAAAAAGAAATCATAACTAGAAACTATTTATTATTAGAATTAATTATAACAGAATAAACGAATCATGATTATAAACATTGGTAAAAATAAGGAATGATTAATCATGATCAATATATATAAACTAGAAAAAGGACCCAGCTTCACATGGGTATATTTTATCTATTTCATTTTATGTTTCTGGTTGTTTTAAAAAGATATCAACAGTTTCCCCCATAATAGTGACCTCTACAGTACCCACCCCTTTAACAATGACCTCCACAGTGCCTGCTCCTTTAACAGTGATCTCCACAGTGCACGCTCCTTTAACAGTGACTTCCATAGTGGCCGCCCCTTTAACATTGACCTCCACAGTGGTCGACCCTTAACATGTCAATTAGATAGGATTAGATACACAGCTACGCAGACAGTATCACACAGGATAGGATTATATGCACAGCTCAGCAGACAGTATCACACATGATAATATTAGATACACAGCTCAGCAGACAGTATCACTCAGGATAGGATTAGATACACAGCTCAGCAGACAGTATCACACAGGGTAGGATTAGATACACCGCTCATCAGACAGTATCACACAGGATAGGATTAGATACACAGCTCAGCAAGGATTAGATACACAGCTCAGCAGACAGTATCACACAGGATAGGATTAGATACACAGCTCAGCAGACAGTATCACACAGGATAGGAATAGATACACAGCTCATAAGACAGTATCACACAGGATAGGATTAGTTACACAGCTCAGCAGACAGTATCACACAGGATAGGATTAGATACACAGCTCAGCAGACAGTATCACACAGGATTGGATTAGATACACAGCTCAGCAGACAGTATCACACAGGGTAGGATTAGATGCACCGCTCAGCAGACAGTATCACACAGGATAGGATTAGATACACAGCTCAGCAGACAGTATCACACAGGGTAGGATATTAGATACACAGCTCAGTAGACAGTATCACACAGGGTAGGATATTAGATACACAGCTCAGCAGACAGTATCACACAGGATAGGATTAGATACACAGCTCAGCAGGCAGTATCACACAGGATAGGATTAGATACACAGCTCAGCAGACAGTGGGGCGAGGTGCTGTAGAGGTCACTGTTATGGGGGAAACTGTTGATATATTTTAACAGCACACAGAAACTTTAAATAAAATAGATTAAATATACCCGTGCAAAGCCAGGTCTATCTGCTAGTATTGATATAAAAATTAGCATTCCCTTATTTCTTCTTAAAGAAGAAATGAGTCCCTTTCCCTTTTCCCTTCTCAATTTCCCTTTGTTTTCTCTAAAAATCATGATTTCCAATAAAGTTCAGATTTATGAAAGGCAGGCCAAGATATGGTAGAATCATGTTATACATAAATAATTAATTTATGATTACAACGTTTTTTTTCTTTTTTAATTCATCCCTCCCCTTTGCTTTTTTCCCTTTTTTCCCCCCTGGTAGAAGGGACTATATGTAATTGGTATCCTAAGTGGAGAATACATATGAAGTGACAAAATTACTATGTTTAAGAATAAGCAGAAATTGCCAGTAATAAGTACCAAAATAAGGTTAAGTCTAAATACATGCCCAATAAAGGTAGAAAGGGGAAAATCTGACAAAGTCCCCAGACATGCACACTACAGAGGGAAGATGATCTAAGAGATTAAGTTTGGCACGCAAGTGCATGCCGAGGAGAAGGATAGGAGTCGGCATCACATGCATTATTGGCTTCTGCCAATGATGGAGGTAGACTGGAATAGAGGAATACAATGATAGGCTGTTCGTGATGTCCAGGAAAAGGAGACGTCCCGATTAGTTGGTGGATGGTAGAGGCAGCGCTTCCCTCCCTGTAAAGGCCAGACACGCGAGATGCTCTGAATAGCAACTCCTTAACCCCTGAAAACCCTGTGTATTTGGCGAAACATGTCGGGGGAGTTTGTTACAAGTTTTTAAATTTGTCATAAAGCACTTAGATATATGGATTGGCAGGACGCGCTGCAGGTGTCCTGGGAATTCCCTTCCAGGCAGAAGTATATGAATGAATGAAATACTGAGTGGTTGGCTTGGAGACTGGCGAGTGGCAATCAGTACTCTTGATTAATGTTAAGAAGAAAGCAAACTGTAAATGACATCTAGGCAAAAATCAAGACTCTGATTACTTAAGCCACAATAGTGACCAGTGAAGTTAATGAAAGGAACTATCTGATATCGGAACAAAAAATAGCTGAGATAGCAGAGATGGTATGAATATTAATACCCTTACAGAGTCAGAATAACAATCTATAACTTAATAGTTTTGAATTAAATACCTAAAAAACAAAGCAAATATAACTGAGGGCATTCTGCATTTTTAATATCACAAAGGGCATTTTTTTCTTTCCTTTATTATTTGTTTTTTAGGAAATGTAATAATAAAAGTTATATTTTATATATAAAAGGTGAAAAACAGGATTATTATAGCAATACGCTATAGGAATAAATGACATTAAATGAGATTCTGGGCCTGGCCTCTCTGGGTCTTTTGTGGTGCAAAAGAAAATATAAAATTATTTTCCCCCAGCAAAGCAGATCCTCTTTCATTCAGCTGAAAACCATCCTAGGAATACAGTTTTCAACCCAATAAAAATTTGGCCCAGGACTAGGAACTTCTGCCCTGCAACTGGACTTAAGCCACGTGTTTAGCTCTCTCATCGCCCACTGCCTTTCCTGTGTTGTCTATGGAACAGGCAGTATTCCAAAGACCACTACCTTGAAGGTCCTTCCCTTAAGCTTGCAACCTAGTTCTTGGAAATTATTATGATGGACTCTCCAACTTTCATATATTCTGTCATTGGTTCCAACATAGATCATGACAGCTGAGTCATCACCAACCCCTCCCAGTAATTTATCCACCCATTTTACCACATGCCAAACCCTGGCAACAGGGAGGCAGCAAACCATTCTGTTGAAGTGGTCTTAGCATCAAATTATTTTATCTGTCTTCCTGATTATTGAATCACCTATAACTAGTACCTGTCTAGGCCTACCTGCACTAACATGTCCCAATTAATAGCTGGGCTGAACGCCCGACTGTTAGGAGGAGTAGTATCCACGAAGGCTGCCATTTCTAAGGCTGACACCTTTGCATTATCCTCCAACTTGACAATTTTGCTTAAGAGCACAGTAACAGTAGTGGCCTTTCCTATCCTGGACCCCCTTCATACTTTCTCTTACTACAGTAACCCAGCTATTAACCTCCAGAACCTTATCTCCAACCTCCATTTCTACCAAACTAATAGCTTGCTCAGTGAGCAGCAAGATCCTCTCAAGAATGTAAATTGCCCTCAGTATTGCATTTTGATCTACCAGATCTCTATTGCTAGATTCCAGGTGGTCATAGCGGTATTCACCCTGGAAATCCTGATGCATTTGTGTATACATGTGGCAAAGTGTGCACAAAATAAAACCTCCAGTCCTACTACTAGCCATTATCCCAGTCACAACAATAGAGAACAGTAATTGGAAAGTAAATTACTTACAGGGAATAACTCCTGCTTTTAAATTATGTTTTTAATTCCAGTTTTTTAACACCACTAGCCAGCAGAAACTTGGCAAGCAGTAGACACAGCAGACACTCTCAGTGTAGCAAGGACTAAAGGATCTGATGATTCAGGAGCAGTTTCTTACCTTGTACCGAGCTGATGTGAAAGAATGGGTGATAGGACATGAATCTCCAATCCTCCTGGAAAGGGGTGCAACCAGAAGTAGCTGCCTTGTCCCCCTCTGCCCATCCACCTGTGTTGTTGTTACTTTTCTGGGGGTGTTAAAGCAAAGCTTGGCATTAGAGATACCCAACAGTATTTTGTTTGCCATGAGGTTGGGTATCTCATTGCTACCTGCCCCATGTAGAAGAGACCAGCAACTAACAGAGTGATTCCTGCCTCAATGTCATACATAGCAGTTTTGTATGATGCGGGATCCAGAGAGAGACAAAAAGACAACCTGAGATTGTTTACTTTAGGTGACAAGGTAATGTCACAGCCAGACAGCTGAGAAGAGCTCACAGGAGCTTCTCAGATCCTCCTCCTTGAATTTCTTTGTTTTGGTTTAGTTTCTCATCTCGTTAGTCTATCTCAGCTGTCATGCAGTCAGACTGATCGCTACCCTTTAAGTTCCTCCCCATAATGCAGTAGTGTGCGGCTGATACAACTTCCTGGAGTGTGTGTGCATGCTGTTCCCAGTTCCCAGTTCCCAGTCCTCAGTCCTCAGTCGTCTGCAGATAGGTGCTGTTTATGTGTTTGTGTTTTTGTCTTTTCTGGATCCAGGTGACCCTGACTCCCTCCGTGTCAGTGTAGGGAGCCGGTGGTCGTGTCCCTTCACTATTGTAGGGTCTTCGGGTAATGGATAGCCGAGGAGCGTGGATATGCGGCCATCCACCTTTGGGGTGTTCGCATAGGCTGAGCAGTGAGGGAGAGCGGCAGCTCTATTGCAGGGGTCTCCCTTTGTTCCTTAGTTGTGGATCCAGAGAGACATTGTTTATATGGTATTGTCTTGTTTCCTGTACACCATCCGTGACATTATCAGCCGCCAAAACCGTCTCAAGCATGGATCCGGTTTCACTTTTGGCTGAACGCCTCCAGGGTCTTTCATTGGAGGTAGCTGATCTCCGTAGGATTTTTTCTCAGTTTCAAGTGACCGGTTCAGCTTGCGTTCATGGAGTTTGTGCTGAGCCCAAGATCTCGCTCCCGGATACGTTCTCTGGGGGTAGTGAGAATTTTGTGCGTTTTAAAGAGGCTTGCAAACTCCATTTTCGCCTTCTTCCCCATTCTTCTGGTGATGAAGAACGGAGGGTGGGGATCATTGTATCGCTGCTCAGGGGTAACGCTCAGTCTTGGGCCTTTTCGCTACCGGAGGGGGCACGGCCCCTCCGCTCAGTGGATGAATTCTTTTTAGCCCTGGGTCAGATATATGATGATCCGGATCGTATTGCTCTGGCTGAGTCTAGACTACGTCTGTTATGCCAGGGTAAACAATCCGCAGAGATATACTGCTCCGAATTTCGGAGATGGGCAGCTGATACTGGTTGGAATGATGCTGCACTCCGAAGTAAATTTTGCCATGGTCTTTCAGAGGGATTGAAAGATGCATTTTCCTTTCATGAGAGGCCTATCTCCTTGGACTCTGCTATGTCTCAGGCCGTTTGTATTGACAGGCGTCTTAGAGAGAGACGAGAGATCTCTCCTTCCTGTCCTACTCAGTCTCGGAACAGTGCAGCGGTCTCATTCTGTGCGCAGGAGTCTCAGTCGCTGTCAGCCCCTTCTTAACAGGAGCCCATGCAGCTGGGGTTGATTGCCTCTGACAATAGAAGATTCAGCCCGCATGGGAGGGTTTGTTTTTGTTGTGGAGGTATAAATCATTTGGCAAATGTTTGTCCATCAAGGAGATTCAGGCAGTTTTCTGGGAGTAATAAAGAGACAAAAAGGAAAAAATCTTTTAAAAATGTTCCGTCTGTTACTATTGGCAGGGTTGAGGCGGAAATTGAAGGTTTTCCGTTTGCTTGTAGTTCCCGTTTTGTCCTGCCTGCTAGGGTGGCGCTAGAGAGCAAGAGCATTTTTTGTGAGATTTTTGTGGATAGTGGAGCAGCTGTCAACCTCATTGATAATCAATTTGCAATAACTCATGGTTTCCACGTATGCACTTTGGGAAGGGATATTCCTGTTTTTGCTATTGATTCAGCTCCACTTTCTCAGAAATCATTAAAGGGCATAGTTCACAATATCCGTTTAATTGTGAGTGATGCTCATGTTGAGGATGTGTCATGTTTCGTCCTTAGCGGTTTGCCTACTCCTCTAGTGTTGGGGCTACCCTGGCTCACTAAACATAACCCCACCATTGATTGGCAAGCGAGGCAAATAAATGGTTGGAGTAACTTTTGCAGAGAGAATTGCCTCATAACATCTGTTTCTGAGGTTTCTACTAAGACTGTACCACCTTTCCTCTCTGAATTTTTGGATGTCTTCTCTGAGAGTGGAGTTCAGGGTTTGCCTCCGCACAGGGAGTATGATTACCCTATTAATCTCATCCCAGGCGCCAAGCTGCCTAAATCTCGTTTATACAATCTCTCCCAACCTGAGAGGGTCGCTATGCGGGCTTATATCTCTGAGAGTTTGAGAAAAGGACACATACGACCCTCGAAGTCACCTGTTACCGCTGGTTTTTTCTTTGTTAAGAAAAAAGATGGTTCTTTAAGACCTTGTCTGGATTTCAGGGAGCTGAACAGTATCACTATTCGTGATCCTTATCCGCTTCCTCTGATCCCGGACCTGTTTAACCAGGTTGTTGGGGCTAAAGTCTTTTCCAAATTAGACCTAAGAGGGGCATACAACCTGGTTAGGGTCAGAGAAGGAGACGAATGGAAGACGGCTTTCAATACCCCTGAGGGCCATTTTGAGAATTTGGTTATGCCTTTTGGTTTGATGAATGCCCCAGCCGTTTTTTAGCATTTCGTCAACAGCATTTTTTATCATTTAAGGGGAAAATTTGTATTAGTGTATTTGGATGACATTTTGATTTTTTCTCCTGATTTCAAGACTCATAAGGAACACTTACGTCAGGTCTTGCTCATTCTGCGGGAGAATAAATTATATGCGAAACTGGAAAAATGTGTGTTTGCGGTTCCAGAAATCCAATTTCTGGGGTTTCTTGTCTCCGCTTCTGGTTTTCGCATGGACCCCGAGAAGGTCCGCGCTGTGCTTGAGTGGGAGCTTCCTGAGAACCAGAAGGCGCTGATGCGTTTTTTGGGCTTTGCCAATTATTACAGGAAATTTATTTTGAATTATTCCTCTGTTGTTAAACCACTCACTGATATGACCAGAAAGGGGGTAGATTTTTCTTCCTGGTCGGTAGAGGCGCGTAAGGCCTTTTCTAATATCAAGGAGAGTTTTGCTTCCGCTCCCATCTTAGTACAACCTGATATTTCGTTACCCTTCATAGTTGAGGTTGATGCTTCTGAGGTAGGGGTGGGTGCTGTCTTGTCTCAGGGTTCCTCTCCTGCCAAATGGCAACCGTGTGCCTTTTTCTCAAAGAAACTCTCCTCCGCAGAGAGAAATTATGATGTGGGAGATAGGGAATTGTTGGCCATCAAGTTGGCTTTTGAGGAATGGCGCCATTGGCTAGAGGGAGCCAGACACCCTATTACCGTGTTTACTGACCATAAAAATCTGGCTTATTTGGAGTCAGCCAAGCGTCTGAACCCGAGACAGGCCAGATGGTCTTTGTTCTTTTCAAGGTTTAATTTTGTTGTTACGTTCCGCCCTGGGGTTAAGAATGTGAAGGCAGATGCCCTGTCACGTTGTTTTCCAGGAGGTGGGAATTTTGAAGACCCGGGTCCCATTTTGGCTGAAGGTGTGGTGGTCTCTGCTCTTTTTCCTGAATTGGAGGCAGAGGTGCAGGCAGCCCAGTCAGAAGCTCCTGATCTTTGTCCTCCTGGGAGGTTGTTTGTGCCTCTCGCTTTGAGACACAAGATTTTTAAAGAACACCACGACACGGTCCTTGCTGGGCACCCGGGGGCAAGAGCCACACTGGATCTCATCGCTCGGAGATTCTGGTGGCCTGCGCTTCGTAAGTCGGTTGAGGGTTTTGTGGCAGCTTGCGAGACTTGCGCTCGTGCCAAGGTCCCTCATTCACGGCCATCAGGTCCTCTCCTTCCTTTGCCCATTCCTTCCCGTCCTTGGACACATCTGTCCATGGACTTCATAACGGACTTGCCTCGTTCCTCGGGGAAGTCTGTGATTCTGGTGGTGGTGGACCGTTTTAGCAAAATGGTGCATTTTATCCCTTTCCCTGGTTTGCCCAATGCTAAGACGCTGGTGCAGGCATTTATTGACCACATTGTCAAATTGCATGGGATTCCTTCAGACATAGTCTCTGATAGGGGCACGCAGTTTGTTTCCAGATTCTGGAAGGCTTTCTGTTCTCGCTTGGGGGTTCGGTTGTCATTCTCTTCTGCTTTCCATCCGCAGTCGAATGGCCAGACAGAGCGCGTCAATCAGAATCTGGAGACATATCTGCGCTGTTTTGTGGCGGAGAATCAGGAGGATTGGTGTTCTTTTTTGTCCCTTGCTGAGTTTGCTTTAAATAACCGTCGTCAGGAGTCCTCTGATAAGTCACCATTTTTTGGTGCATATGGGTTCCATCCGCAGTTTGGGACTTTCTCGGGAGAGGGCTCTTCTGGTTTGCCTGATGAGGACAGATTCTCCTCGTCTTTGTCATCTATTTGGCAAAAGATTCAGGATAATCTAAAGAGCATGAGTGAGAGATATAAGCGTGTGGCGGATAAGAGACGTGTGCCTGGTCTGGACCTGAATGTTAGTGATCTGGTGTGGTTGTCTACCAAGAATATCAAATTGAAGGTTCCCTCCTGGAAGTTGGGTCCTAGGTTTATTGGGCCTTACAAGATCCTGTCTGTCATCAATCCTGTTGCCTACCGTCTTGATCTTCCTCAGACTTGGAAGATCCATAATGTTTTTCATAAGTCCTTATTGAAACCTTATGTTCAACCTATTGTACCCTCGCCTTTGCCTCCTCCTCCGATTATGGTTGATGGAGATCTTGAATTTCAGGTCTCTAGGATTGTGGATTCTCGTCTTGTCCGCGGTTCCCTCCAGTACCTCGTTCATTGGGAGGGTTATGGTCCTGAGGAGAGGATGTGGGTCTCAGTGACGGACATTAAGGCCTCTCGTCTCATCAGGGCTTTCCATAGGTCCCATCCTGAGAAGGTGGGCCCTGAGTGTCCGGAGTCCACTCCTAGAGGGAGGGGTACTGTCACAGCCAGACAGCTGAGAAGAGCTCACAGGAGCTTCTCAGATCCTCCTCCTTGAATTTCTTTGTTTTGGTTTAGTTTCTCATCTCGTTAGTCTATCTCAGCTGTCATGCAGTCAGACTGATCGCTACCCTTTAAGTTCCTCCCCATAATGCAGTAGTGTGCGGCTGATACAACTTCCTGGAGTGTGTGTGCATGCTGTTCCCAGTTCCCAGTTCCCATTCCTCAGTCCTCAGTCGTCAGTCGTCTGCAGATAGGTGCTGTTTATGTGTTTGTGTTTTTGTCTTTTCTGGATCCAGGTGACCCTGACTCCCTCCGTGTCAGTGTAGGGAGCCGGTGGTCGTGTCCCTTCACTATTGTAGGGTCTTCGGGTAATGGATAGCCGAGGAGCGTGGATATGCGGCCATCCACCTTTGGGGTGTTCGCATAGGCTGAGCAGTGAGGGAGAGCGGCAGCTCTATTGCAGGGGTCTCCCTTTGTTCCTTAGTTGTGGATCCAGAGAGACATTGTTTATATGGTATTGTCTTGTTTCCTGTACACCATCCGTGACAGGTAATGGTGGATTTGACACACAGGGGCTGATATTAGTCTTGTATATCCCACACTTGTGAGAGTCAAGGACATAAGGAAGAGCTAGACCATTTACATGAGAGGGATAGGAAGAATTCAAACTGTTGTTCCTATGGCCTTGGTGTACCTATATTTGGATACAGGGAGGAGGCTGAGAGAAATAGGGGTAATTGGCAATATCCTCACAAATAGTTTGCTAGGCAAAGACTTTGGCAAAGGATGCTTGCCAATTATGTTGCAGATGATACTGCTGGCAATATGTCAGAATTCAACCTTTTTTTTTTTACTTGCATCCTCATATGAAGTAGGGACAGTAGCCAACAGTCCTTGCATGTCAAGTAATAGTCTGCTAGGTAGGATTTGTGCACTATATGTGTGGCCACTGTGGAGAGGGAAGCGAATAAGGAGGATGAGAGTTGTGACTGTGGTCTAGATAGTGATTGTAATACTCAACAGTACACAGAGGCAATCACCCCTCTGGCTCTCCCTGGGGCCATTAAAGACAAGAGGAGGCACCCTTTATTCCCTCGGGGCACACACTGGTATTGCAGCTCTTCCTGGTGGTAATTGGGGGGCCTTTGATGTTAGGTGTTTTGCAGAATGTAAAGCAGGAGTGTGGATAAAGTGGCGGTGGATGGTAAATGAGTCAGTAACAAGGCTAGTTCAAGAATATCCGACAATAGCAAGGCAGAGCTCCAAGGCATACAGTATAACACTGTCCTTTAATGATAGGATATAGACAGCAGCAATAATTGGAGGTTGTAGTACTCCTTAACTCTATCTTTCTAAGTCTCTCAACAGAATCATAGGCTGGCAATGAGTTTCTTGGTAAATTCTTCTGCAAATTCCCAGACTGAGTGGTGCTGATTTAAGATATTGCTACCCAAACCATCTCAAAATGTGGAAGGGTGCACTAGCAATGTTCTCTCTCATTGTAGTAAGATCTCTCTGCCATAAACATTCATAATAACTTGCTGAATGACTCCAATGCATGACCTTGAAGATTCTGGACCATCTGATTTCCTTTTCTCTGTGGCACTTTGATAGTAAAGTTGCTTCCTTGGCTGTAGAAGTCTCAGACATGAAGGTTCTCTGAGCACGGACCTAGCCCTGAGGAGCTTGCACATGTAGCTCTTTGCTGTAGCACAGCTAGACTCTCAACTGCGTACTGACTAAACAGGGGGTGGACCCAGGTCCATCTCCTGGCATCCTAAGAGGATGAGCCAAGGTGTTAACCCTTAATTGTGCATACAATGCCATTAGGTACACGAATATAGCAAACCATAACATTTAACATTATATAACATCACATCAGTTAACCATTTGCAGTGACCCTATTCTGGAGTACTGCACATGCTTCAGATAACATTTAGGGTAATACTGCTTTGCTGGAATCCCTCTCTGTTCTTCTGTCCACCTACTCAGGTATGTTGCTGAAATGAATAGAGAACTAAACAAATGGTTTACTACAAATCTGATTTGTCTAATGATGTGGTATCCAATAAAGGAGAAAATATGCCTTGCGTTTTTGTCATAGCTATCACTCACCAGCAGTCAAGAAAGATTAAGTTGCTAGAATTAACTGTTGAGAGTGAACTGCAAGTTGACTGTACTAGTGATGATCTCATCACCTTCCATACTCCCTGGAGCAAGACATTGCATACCATTCACCTTAATCAAGGGATGATGATCAGCAGGTGAGAAGTAACAGGAAGTCCAACAGAGTGATTCCACACTAGAAAGATTGAGAGACCAGGCAGGAAGACTTCCAGAAGAGTTGGATAAATAAAAAGTGTATTGGAAAGATGGCCCACTTTACAGGCAGAATATGTCCTCTTACCTGCTGGAAGCCTGGGGAACCAAGTGGCTAGTTGTCCCCAGGTCAGGGAGTATAGAAGTGAGGTACTGAAGTTAGCTCATTTAGGAGTTCTAAAAACTAAGTCTCATTTATAACATAATTTTTACTGGCCTGGCATAGGTACAGATGTAGCCAATTATTGTGTGGAAGAACACATTGCAGAGCCTTTTGCATATTGTTGGGTAACTTGCCATTCTGTGTAATGCTGGGAAACAATCCATGCGCATGGTAGTATCCAGCAACCATAGCCTTCTTCTGTATATGGGCAAAGCAGCGGATGCTCTTTTAAGAATTTTCTACAGGTTCATGATCCACAAATGTTAACTGATCAAAACACCCAATTTATGACAGATTTAATAAGGAGGCTCTGTAACAAGATTCACATAGAATGCCTTATAGTCAGCCCTTACCTCTAGTAATGAGTAAAGTTATGAAAAATTTGATTCTGCTGCTTTACTGAATTTCACAAAGAAATTCAATTCATTATGAATGAATTACTTTGTCACAAATCGCATTCTTTTGTAAGTAGCAGGTACAATGACGGGGAACGGCAATTGCGCCACCCGCATCATTGAACCCCTCTGATGCCACATTCATCGCTGATCGCGGCATCTGTTGTTAAAATGGTGTCCTTGCAGGAGTTAATCAGGGTGTAAAAAAAATACATAGTAACCTTATCCATTTGCTTGCGGAGAGGCCAATGCGGCCATCTCGATTGAAGAAACCGCTTAAATCACCGAACCCCGTCACACATCACCCCGCACAAGATTTCATTCAGTTTCTTCAATCAAGATTTGGATACAGGAGAAGTTATAGAGGAAATTAATGTCCCTAGAAAACTCTGTGATCCAAAAATTGGGCAATTCAGGAAGAAAATAGACAGTCTGAGGGGACTGATTGGTACATGGCAATTTAAAGGCCACTCAAACTAAACAGAAACAGTAGTATGACCGCAATGCCAACGAGAAGGTATATGAAGTAAGAAAAATTCCTGGTGCTAGTAGTAGTGGCAACTCTAGGAACAATATATAGGGGGTCACAAAGATACCACAGTCAAAAATGGGGGGGGGGCAAAAACAAAATAGGTATATATAAATAAGATTACAAAATACGAGAGAATTGCGGTATGCAGGGATACATTTATAATAAAACAATTTACTTACAAAAGAAGCTATTCAGTCGTCTGCTGTGCCGTCCTCTGCTTGCTTCCACGGATTCTTTCCCCTTCTTTCTGTCTCTCGTCAGTGCGCAGGCGTACTGTTATGGTGGATCTGTGGAAGACACACTGTCATGGGGGCATCTGTGGATGACACTTATTATGCCTCTCATTAGCCCTCATTATGCCTCTCATCACTCCCATATCAGCCCCCATGCCTCTCATTAGCCCCCATATCAGCCCGTATGCCTCATTAGCCCCCATTATGCCTCTTATCACCCCCATATCAGCCCCCATGCCTCTCATTTGCCCCCATATCAGCCCTTATGCCTCATTAGCCCCATTATAAGCCCTTATGCCTCATTAGCCCCCATTATTCCTCTTATTAGCCCCCATTATGCCTCTTATCACTCCCATATCAGCCCCCATGCCTCTCATTAGCCCCCATATCAGCCCTTAAAGTCATTAGCCCCCATTATAAGCCCTTATGCCTCATTAGCCCACATTATGCCTCATTAGCCCCCATATGCCTAATTTGCTCCCATATGCCTAATTAGCCCCCATTATGTCTCTAATTAGCCCCCATTATGCCTCTTATTAGCACCCATATGCCTCTTATTAGCGCCCATATACCTCATTAGCCCCCATATGTCTTATTAGCCCCCATATGCCTCTAATAGTCTAATTAGCCCCCATTGTGTCTCTAATTAGCCCCCATGATGCCTCTCATTAGCCCCCATTATGCATCATTAGCCCCCATATGCCTCATTAGCCCCCATATGCCTCTAATTAGCCCCCTTATGCCACTAATTAGCCCCATATGCCTCCAATTAGCCCCCATTATGCCTCTCATGATTAGCCCCTATTATGCCCCCAGCAGCCACATTTTTTATAAAATAAAAAAGCACTTACCTCTCCTGCTCCTGGGCGCCACCTGCAATTTTCTCTCTCCTCAGTCGACTGTGCTCTGAACTGGCACGCACAGTATGAGGTCACAGAGCGCCCTCACGCTGTGCGCAGCCCTGCACAGCCGACAGCCGAGGACCAGGAAGTGGTAAGTACAGAGCGTTTACCGCTTCCTGGTCCTTCGGTACTAATGAGCGCTTCCATAATGGAAGCGCTCATTAGTTTTCACCGGCCTGCTTTGGGGGGAATCAGTGGGGGGGCACCTGGGGGGGCAAAGAATAACATAGGGGGGGGCAATTGCCCCCCCTCGCCCCCCTGTAGCGACGCCACTAGCTGGTACCCATGTGACAAAACAATTTGCAGGCTGCCTGGGAGGGTTTTTATACCATACTGCAGCATAACAATGATGTCAATTATGTGGTAGCCGGGAAAGGAGGCAAGGAACAACAAAAGTTTTTTTTAAGTTAACATGATCAAACCTTACCATCAAAGAGAAACCCAGGAATTGGCTGTATGTAGCTTAACTGAAGAGGAAAAGCAACCAGACCTTTGCTAGTGCACTTAGCCTTCTTTGTGAGAAAAGAGGGATCCTTAAATGACACCCACATTAGTAAAAAGTTGACACAAGAGCAGGTGAGACAGCTGTATGGGCTGTTAAATTCCCACTGGAGCTGTTTTCGGGGAAGTCAGGCAGAACTCACTAAGCAACTTAACATATAGACACAGGCAATTAACCTCCCCTCAGACAACGCACATATCAGGTCTCTCTGCAGCTACACGAAGGTAAAATGAAGGAGATAGACAATGTGTTAGAGTTAGGGGTGTTTAAGAAGTCTCCTAGCTCCTGGGCCTCACCAGTATTGATAATGACCAAGAAGAATACAGGAGTTAGGTTGTGTGTGGATTATAGAGGTTGGATGAAGCAATGGTCTTTGATAGATGAATTGCTGAAGCAGCTTGGCAGTGCTATTTAACCATTATGAATCTACAGTAAATAGGGGATACTGGCAGATTCCTCAGGAGTGGTTGGCCTTTATCACTCCCTTTGAGCTATAGGGGTCTCTGATCAAGCCTTTTGGTATGAAAAAGAATTAGCACAGTCTATCCACTAAAAGTGCATTATATTGTTGGGCAGACTCAAATGCAATGTAAATGACACAGAACAATATGTAACTAACTTCGAGGTAGAACAACAAATCAGAGTAAATTTATTGAATAAAATAAAAAAAAATAGTTTGAAAAAATGGTCATATGGACAGAGTCCAGTGCAAAATGATTGTTAAAGGGAACCTGTCATCAACTTTATGCTGACCTCACTGAGGGCAGCATAAAATAGTGACAGAAATGCTGATTTCAGCGGTGTGTCACTCATGAGCTAAAAGTAAGTGGTTGCTGAGAACCAGCATCATAATCATTGCAGCCCAGGCCTTGAAAAGAGTCAAATCTACTTGAGAAGAGTCATGGTTATTCATAATCTCCTGCTCTCTTACCCATCTGCTGATGATTGTCAGTTCTCTCTGTAACGGACCGTTTCCGCAGACAAGGGGTTAAAATCCGTTTAGGCGATAAGCCCCTTTCTGAGAGACAGGCACAGCTACTGCAGAACACCAACCTCCCGAACTGGATACAAAATAGCACTCCAAACTGGAACCTCACGAATAGCTGCTAGCAGACGAACAGGGATCAGCTTACACCTCTGGCAATCGGTCTTCTAACAGCATACAGTGAATCCCCATAATAACGGGACAAGGCTCCGTGTTGAGGGTCAAGCAGTGGTCTGACTGTACTTCACGTACAGCCTCTTTTATTCATAAACCACAAACATAGTACTGCCCACAGGGGTTTGAAATACAACCAATCAGTAATTAACAACACATACAATGTAACTACAGCAACCAATCGTTCACGCCCCCAGAGGACCAGAATGAAGACTGTGACATAGGACAACATATCCCCACAATGCATCATGGTTTCCTCCTCTCTGTCCAGACAACCTGAAGAGCAATCCAATTATCTCTGAGGACAAAGGGAGATCGCCAATACACATGTGAGGACAACAGACATCACCATTTTAAACACACAATGGGACAATGGCACAATAGAAACACACCCGCATATTCCTCCCAAGCTGACAAGTTACACTTATTATAAATTGTTACAACTTTGTGAGTTTACATTGGCCATACATATAACTTACATTAATTCAAACAGTATAACGTGGGGACAAACCTATCCAAAATTCACTTGAATAGGTTTAGGGGTTTAAAAGTTAGTATATGGCCCATAATCCAGGGGCAAGAGGCCAGCCGCCAGTCCTCTCCAAAACCCAGTGGCAAGGTTGGTTTCGCCACACATCTCCCCCCCCCCAGGGAAGACTAACCAGATACCTGACCTCACGCCGGTCGGTACCTGAGTTAGTCTGGCAGCCCACCCACAACCAAATACTGGACCTGTTGCATTTGGTAGCCTGTCTCTGTCCAGTGAATCCACCAAGATTATATTGGAAGCTGGTACTCCCCGTCTCTGTGTTGCTCCCTGGCTTGGAGTGGAGGTTGCTTTGTGGGCAGGTATCAGCGGTACTCTGCCCTGGTGCCAGCGCTACCATGGAAGAAGCCTGGTTAGAGTCTGGTTGTTAAAGGGGGAGACCGACTGTCTCTACCCCCTGTGCTGTAAGTGCAGAGACCACGGTCCCATCTGCACTGTTGTGGGGCTTACTGTCTGCCCCTGGTGCGTTAAGCTGCCGCTGGGGAGAGGGGGTAACGAGCTCCTCTCCCATACATACTTCCAGCCGCTGGGGAGGGCGACCGACCGTCTCCGCTCCCAATACAGTGTCCTGTTGCTGGGGAAAGGAGACTGGGCTCTCTATTCCCTGCTGGACACTCTGCCGCTGGGGGACAGGACCGACCGTCTCTGCCCCCTGTAACTCCGCCTGCCGCTGGGGAATGGAGACTGGGCTCCCAATACCCAAAAAATCACTCTGCTGCTGGGGGGCAGGAACAACTACCTCTGCCCCCTGTAACTCAGCCTGCCACTAGGGAGGGAGGACGCTGCTCTCCTCTCCCTGCATTTCACACTGCCTTCCCGGCATATCACTCTGCTGTTGGGGGGCAGGAACAACTACCTCTGCCCCCTGTAACTCAGCCTGCCGCTGGGGAGGGAGGGCGCTGCTCTCCTCTCCTTGCACTTCACACTGCCGCTGGGGAATGGAGACTGGGCTCCCAATTCCCTGCAGGACCGGTGGAGAGACCTCGGTCCCATCTCTACCGGCCACCTGGGGTCCTTCCCAGTAACACTCTACAATATCTGCCCAGCTGAATCGGTCTGGATCTGGGTCTGTCACCTTACCGTCCTGCTGAGCCTTCTCAATGGAGTGGAAGAGATCTCGGTAGTCCTGCTCCAGTTCCCACTCCAGGGTTGTTAGGTGAGCCAGGTCTTGCTCTACCTCATGGGGGTCATCCCACTCATGCCTAGCCTCCCTCTCATAGAAAATGTCCTGAAGTCTGGACTGTGCAGGGCTCCCGAAGTCCGGCTCTGCAAAGGACTCCCATAACAAGCCAGGACCATCAAACTCCTCTCCCTCTGGCTTGTCATGTTCGGCTGTCCAGGGTATATACTGTGCCATATACCACCAGAGCGCCTGGTAGGCATCCTCCAGCCATAGCTCCTGCCATACCTGGTGCTCTAGTTCCTTCACCCATTCCTCCAGGGGCTGCTCTCCCAGGAAGGGCATCCGCAGGGCCACTTGCTTCTGCAACCGCTGCTCTTCACTGGGGAGACTCTCACCCCGCTGGTATTGTAGATTATCCAGGGCCTGGTACCAGATGCCTTTTCTTAATGCATCCCGGCCATCCAGGTCCTCCTCCTCGTATAACACTGCTGGTTCCATCCTGGTGCTTTTAGGGTCGCTGTAGTGGGACATGCGTTGTCCTTAAATTGTAGAATCCACAGAAATGGTGTCTCCTGTAGCTGTCCTTCTGGCTGTAGGAACGATCCTGCTGCTTGCCACCAATGTAACGGACCGTTTCCGCAGACAAGGGGTTAAAATCCATTTAGGCGATAAGCCCCTTTCTGAGAGACAGGCACAGCTACTGCAGGACACCAACCTCCCGAACTGGATACAAAATAGCACTCCAAACTGGAACCTCACGAATAGCTGCTAGCAGACGAACAGGGATCAGCTTACACCTCTGGCAATCGGTCTTCTAACAGCATACAGTGAATCCCCCCAATAACGAGACAAGGCTCCGTGTTGAGGGTCAAGCAGTGGTCTGACTGTACTTCACGTACAGCCTCTTTTATTTATAAACCACAAACATAGTACTGCCCACAGGGGTTTGAAATACAACCAATCAGTAATTAACAACACATACAATGTAACTACAGCAACCAATCGTTCACGCCCCCAGAGGACCAGAATGAAGACTGTGACATAGGACAACATATCCCCACAATGCATCATGGTTTCCTCCTCTCTGTCCAGACAACCTGAAGAGCAATCCAATTATCTCTGAGGACAAAGGGAGATCGCCAATACACATGTGAGGACAACAGAACAGACATCACCATTTTAAACACACAATGGGACAATGGCACAATAGAAACACACCCGCATATTCCTCCCAAGCTGACAAGTTACACTTATTATAAATTGTTACAACTTTGTGAGTTTACATTGGCCATACATATAACTTACATTAATTCAAACAGTATAACGTGGGGACAAACCTATCCAAAATTCACTTGAATAGGTTCAGGGGTTTAAAAGTTAGTATATGGCCCATAATCCAGGGGCAAGAGGCCAGCCACCAGTCCTCTCCAAAACCCAGTGGCGAGGTTGGTTTCGCCACACTCTCCTAGAGAGAAATGGAGAAAACTAGGTAGAAGCCTGTCAGTTATCAGCAGGTGGGCAGGGAGAACAGGAATTCATGAATAACCATGACTCTTCTCAGGTGGCCGTGACTCTTTTCCAGGCCCAGTCTGCAAAGATTGTGAAGTTGGTTCTCGGCAACCACTTACTTTTAAATGAGAGACTGCTGAAATCAACTCACCTGTCTCTACTTTATGCTGCCGTTAGTATGGACAGCATAAAGTTGATGACAGGTTCCCTTTAACACAGAGCGATACGTCAGATACACTCATCTAAGATCAATGGCATTAACGTTTTTTAAATGGCCAATTAGACATAATGCAGTACACTGTCAACATCTGACTAATTTCCTTTGGGCCAAGCAGAGGAAATTATTCCAAGGACCCATGTTCTGAAAATGCAGGACATATGCATGTTCACATTTAAGTACTTTTTTTTTTATCATTGCACATTCAGGACTTAACAAAAAGAGTTATTAGGATATCTAGTGTCTATTGGGTCCAAGGACATATCTGAATTAGCCTTTGCTAGACTTTAAGGGTCCTGTTTTATAAGATGCCCTGTTTTATAAGGTTTTTATTATTTTGCCACAGCTTGGGCCCACAGTTTACAGTCCAACCCTACATACTGTAACTGTGACACAGAGTAACAAGTTAGACACACTAGTCTTTTATCAACTGAATTTTATACTAAACTTTGAAGTATATTTTTATTTTAATAAAAAAGATCAATTGGACACAGTGAGTCCACCACAATATATGGTCAGTAAATGTGATGCACACCAATACATCAGGCACAGTAGTGTGTGATCAACTGAATTGTTTTTTTACTAAACATTAAAATATTAAAAAAATAAATAAATAGTTAATTGAATAAAGTCCACTATAATATTCAGTAGCTGTGACGCCAACCAATGAATCAGTCGGCACACTATTAGCACCAGGATTAATATTGTAAAATATTTTTTGTGATAGTGAATTGTGTGATTAAGATTGGGGTGCTTCACATTAATAATAAATTGAGTTGTATAGCTTTAAATGCTACAACATTGACTAAGATGATGGTTGCTATAGTCCATGAGAAAGCCTGACTCTCTGTGATCACAAATTATTTGATGAAGATTGGACTGATTCATATAAATAATAAATTGAGTACTATAGTTTGAAATACTGTACACTAGCATAAGGTTTCCTAAATTGGTGTCATTACCATAACTGGTTCCATCAAACGAAAAGTATTTACTTTAGCATTATTCATGGCTATCGATATTACTGGAGCAAGAACAATTGTAATGGATCACATTGATTTCGAATGGATTCTATTGCAGTTTTGGAGTAAGTACTTGTAATTACACTGCACCGCTGACACTTATTAGACGAGTTGCAGTGTAATAAAGAGGAAGCAGTGTTTATCTGGAGCACCACCTGCTCTTCAAACAGCCGATTGGCAGAGGTGCCAGGTGTTGGACCCCTGCCGATCAGATATTGATGACCTAGCCCTTTAAGATCTCTTTCCCACTATTAGATATATTATTCCTCCCTGTATAAGTCCATAAAACACATGCAGGTCTGGACTGGGATGTTATATAGTTCCTATAACATATCCACTTGCATCATAATTATAGTCCCTCATGGTTAGCTAACATTGACTATAAGTCATTATGGGCAAGCCCTCTAGGACGAGGTCATGTGATCCTCCATCATCGGGTTATCTTCCCTGTATTCTGATATGTAAAATGACAAAAGCCATTTTTAGATGATTCATGTTAGACTAAACCCCAAAACTTTGGCTTCATTGGAAACCAAAGTTTTGGGGAAATTTGTGTTCAAATAAGTCTTACTTTCTACTACTGATAATCACACTAAGAACTGCATATAGTTCTGATGACTTTTTTTAAAGTTAAACTTTGTTGCACTTTTAAGACTTTCCAAGGAAAATAACAGATTTGTAGAAAATATAAATACTGTAATTGTCTCAAGGTTTATTGGATTAATCCTGTGGTGCTATTAAATATCTAGCCAATGTTCCTTATAGTGGATTTCTATCACAAATGATCTAAATTGTTCTTGCATTATAAAAGGATAAGAATAGTTTCTCCACCGGCTCACCTCCTGCTTTAAACATAAGAGAACCTTTATTGATTCTTGAGATTTCTCCTGCAGCAACACCAGTCCTTCATCTTCCAGCTGGCTCTGTGGTGGCTCAAATGTTTAATCAGATGCTGAACACTCAAGCTGAAAATTTGCCTCTGGGAAGCAAAGAAAATTGTATGTCCTGTAATATCTGGAACGCTGGAGCATAGCTGCACAAAAGAACATAAATTATACAAGTCATTAATAGTGTTATTCTGCAATTTCTGTAACCCTCTTGACTTGAAGTCCATGTATATAGAGACACACTAAATATCTTTTAATTGTTCAGCAAATTAGATTTGATCTGAAAATTGAAAGTACCAAGTTGGCCTTAAAAAGTAATGTATGACATTTTCGGGTCTTTAAGGACTGTACCCAACCTCTTACAATTCCATTAACACCAAGAGAGCATCAGTAATGTCAAAGTGATATGTCACTTACATATATGGCTATAGGTAAATGAATGGCAGCCACTGGGAACAAATAGCTTGCTTAAAAGCACATATTTCGCAGTCAGATTTTTTTGTTTTTAAATTAAAAAATGATCCCATTTCGGTTACAGATGACTTCTTCTCTGTCTTCTGGTCTGTAAAATGATCGCTCCTATTTTCAGTGATTCTTTTCGGAAGAATCACAAAAGTTTCAGATTCACCAAAATTAGAATCTCTTGAGAAATTCTACAAAGATTTTATTTGTATAGAATTGATATGCTCACCTTCTTTGCAGGCTGTGAACTACTCCTTGCCAGCACTTCCTGTCTCAGCCTATATGGTGTGCACATGTGCCCTCTGGCTCATGAAGGGCCAAGCGCACACCTTGATCTTCCCCATTCACCCTGGGGTAAAAAAGGCACCTTCCCCATGCTCCACAACAATGTTTCTTGGCCCCCAAGAGTCAGGAGTCACTTGAACAGAGAATACTCCAAGAGTTATTGACGTGGTGCTTCCCTACAGTGGAGCCCAGATTCCTATATACGGATAAGCGGGTAAAGACTAGGGAGGCCCCATAGATAGCACCCTTAGAAGTAGCCCCAAGAAAAATCTGTTAAGTGACACAGCAGATCTACATCTGCTTTGTAGAAACTATGATAAACATGCCAGAAATCTGATAAATGCTTTCTGCCACATTTTTATGTGTTTTATACACATTTTGCAACTCAGTAGACAGTTCTTCAAAGTTTCTAGGAAATCTCAAAATGGAGGCTTACTTTCTCCCACTCTGGGCCTAAAATGAAATACTGAGTGTGTTGACCCGTGTCTCGGGATACTAGAGAGCAAAAACAAATAAACAATAGAAAAGGTTCTGTATTCAAGGTAGTTTAAAAAATAAATAAATAAAATGAATGCCAGTGGTAAATAAAATACACAATAAATAAAAACACAAATTCATAGATTGTAAATTAATGGGGGGTTATAGCCCAGAAGTGTCCACGAATGGCAGAAGTAACACATTGATATATAATCTAATGCCTAAATATTACTGCATAGAGTGTCCCAGAAAATCAGATTGATGCTGAGATCTCTCCTTGTGACCAGTCTCTTATGAACGGTAATACTGCTCAGTAAAGTGTTGTTAGTCATCCATATATTTAAAGGATATTAGTATAAGCCATACATTATTCATTATTCCTCTTGAGCATAGAACCACTCCTTGGCTCTGTATTCAGCATTTACCAGTATGTAATGCGCCTGTGCAGCTGTATTACATCAGATTAGTATACTGCGCAAACTCAATGCCGGTTATAGGCTTTTCCGATGCCAGCTCGCTGGGCTCTTTTGATTCCCTTGTAGGTGCTGTGCTTGCTAGCTGGGCTCTTACGGCTACTTTCACACTTGCGGCAGGACGGATCTGACAGGCTGTTTACCCTGTCGGATCCGTCCTTCCGCTATTTCACCGTGCCGCCGGACCACCGCTCTGTCTCCATTCACTATAATGGGGACGGGGGCAAGGCTCCGCCGCAGCACGGCAATGCACGTCGAAAGGCCGCCGGAATAAAAGTCCTTCATGTCCGACTTTTTAGTCTGGAGGCCTCTCACCATGAACTGCCGTACAGCGCCGGAGCTCCGCCCCCGTCCCCATTATAGTCAATATCGGAAGGACGGATCCGACAGGGTGAACAGCCTGTCGGAACCGTCCTGTTGCAAGTGTGAAAGTACCTTAGTTCTACTCAGCTGTATTATCCAGTGAGTGAATGGGCTGGTGCTTGTGCTTTTCACTGCTTCAGCAAATATACACAGTCCAAGATCAACTGTTGTATCCTGTTTCTTCTGAAGGGGGCATAAGGTTAAATAATCGAACTAGAAGTGTTTCAGGGTACCTCACCTCCGCCTCAGTAGCATGGATAGTTTGAATAATGTGACAATATCTCCCTTTCTCCAAGCATTAGTCAAGAATATACTGTATATGACCAAACCCTTTATCACAGTCACAGTACCTCCTTATTATATCAGTGCAAAATACCAAATGCAAAGTATGTGCAGCTACTAAGGATGAGCGGACCCGTGGATGTACGGATTCACCAGGTTCGGCTGAACTTCAGGTCAAGTTTCGGGACCCGAACTAGACCAGAACTCAAACCCGAACCCCATTGAAGTCAATGGAGACCTGAACTTTGGTGCACTAAAATGGCTGTAAAATAGTCGTAGTAAGGGCTAGAGGGCTGCAAAAGGAAGCAAAATGGGGGTAAGAGCAGGACAATTTGCCCTGCAAATAAATGTGGATAGGGAAATGAATTAAAATAACATAAAATATAAAAAAAAAATTAAAAAATAATCTTGAACTAGGGGGAGGCGTTTGAGGAGGCGGTGAACGTGGCGGTGTAGGTGGAGGCGGTGGTGGAGGAGGAGGAGGTATCCAACACAGGTTTTTTTTTTCCCCTTTATTTGTTTATTTATTTTTATAAATTTGGGAAGGCCCCAAAACATTGGGAAATGGAAAAGAGAAAGTGTGCTGGAGTATAACAATGCCTGGGTGTGTCCGGTATACTTGTCTACTCAGCACAAGGTATGGACAAGTCATGTGGGATCCATGGCTGCCCAGAGGCAACAACAAGCTGTCCTCTGTGGGAGGTGTATAATTTGTGTCCTCTGTATCCCCCCAGCCACACTCGAGTGAGGCCCATTAGCTGCTTTGGGTGCCACCCAGCTGTGAACACGATTCCTCATGATCATCATCATCCTCTTTCTCATCCTCCAGACCTGTATCCTGGCTGGACAGTTGTTCACCTGGCCTCTGTTGGTTCAAGAATCCACCTTCCGAGCCATTTCTGAATGACTGGCTTGATAACTGTGGAAATGATCCCTCCTCCTCTTCATTCTGTGCCACATCTTCTGCCATCATCACCCAAAGTGTTTTTTCAAGCAGACATAAAAGTGGGATAGTAACGCTGAGGACGGCGTCATCGGCACTGGGCATGTTGGTGGAGTATTCAAAACAGCGCAGCACAGCACACAAGTCCTGCATGGAGTCCCAGTCCTTGGTGGTAAACTGGTGCTGTTCTGCAGAGCAACTCACCCGTGCGTGCTGCAGCTGAAACTCCACTATCGTGGCTGCTGCTTGCAGAACATGTGCAAGTTGGAGTTCCACCTCGTGGGTACGTCGCTTATGAGGCAGTGAAAAGGAAGGCCGAAGTTACGCCGCAGCGTGAGAACACCAAAAGCGTGCACAGATGGCCCACACTTTATGCAGCAGCTCTGGGGTCATTTTTCAGGAACCTCTACACCACAAAATTCAGCACATGTGCAAGGCAAGTGATGTGTGTCATACCGGCTAGGCCCAGAGCTGCAATGAGATTTCGCCTAATATCGCACACCACCAGGCTTGAGGCTCAGTGGCACAAAACACTCATCAGTCTATTGTTTCATGCCCATCCACAGCTCCTGCGCGGTGTGGGGTTTTCCCCTCAAACAGATGAGTTTCAGAACATCCTGCTGTCATTTCCCCCTGGCTGTGCTGAAGTTGGTGGTGCAGGTGTTGCGCTGAGTAGGAGGAGGAAGCAACAGGAGGCAACGAGAAACGTCCTGCAATCCTTGGTGGTGGTAGGACATGCGCCAAACTCCTATCCGCCTCAGGCCCAGCCGCCACTGCATTTACCCATTGTGCAGTTAGGAAGATATAACGTCCCTGCCCGTGCTTACTGGTCCACGTATCAGTGGTTATGTGGACCTTGCCACAGATGGCGTTGAGCAGTGCACTCCTGATTTTGTCCGCCACTTGGTTGTACAGGGCAGGGATGGTTTGCCTGGAAAAGTAGCGGAGGCTGGGAACCGCGTACTGGGGAAGGTGTTTCATTTGGGCTGTCCCCGACTCCCCACTGCTCAAGAGACCCTCAAGATTCACATGAATATCTTGCCCAGCCCTGACAATCTCGCACCTGTGCCGCTGCTCTGAATAGTGGTGCAAGCTCAGAGGCTATGCTGCTGTTTCGAGGGTAGCATCTGTGCATGCACTGCTACAATTCTGGGTACAGCGGAAGCCTTGAGCAGTGGGGACAGCCCAAGAACTCTGATGAATGTATTTGAATGAATTGATTTGCTTATCTCTAGTGGTTAACTTTGAAGTCACTTATCAAATGGAATTGTCTTTTTTTAACCTTTAGGGCCCATTAATATGCCAAGACCTGGGCCCACAGAAGGATCTTATGGTACTTTGGTGGGAAAGTTCAATCCTGATGCTATCGCTTTTCATTTTAAAAATACTTTTCATTTTACTTCAGTGAACATAGTGTATCTAATGAAAAGCAAGAATCCATTAATTCTGGATTTAGAATAACCTTTCCAACACTTGCACTGAATACTGTAATTTATAAATTATGTTATTTTAAAATATATTTTCATAACCTTTCTACTGCATAATCTATTGTATTCTAAAAGTTAAGTATCTTACTCATTTCATATATGATTTTAACTTTTAATTTTTCATGTTATAATGTAGCTGATGTAGCTTGTCTTATTCCATTATTTCTGATGTAAACACAATGTACATATTAACCCCTTAAGGACCCAAGACTAGAGATGAGTGAATCGAAGCTGACAAAGTGGAATTTGATCCGAATTTCAGGAAAAATTTGGTTCGCAACAAATGTGAATTTCCTCATGCTTTATGGTAACAAATCACAATTTTTCCTAAAATAGCGACTACAATGGCGGCTACACATGTGAGGACATGGAAGCGTTCTGAGTGCAGGGACAGGCGTGAGAAGGCACTAGGGACAGTAATTGGTAAAACCTCAATGTGAAAAAAAAAATGAAAAAATGATTTAAAAGTGCAGGGAAAGGATAGGGAGGAATCATTTCACAGCATCTTAGTGCAGGGAGAGACGTCAGAAGGCGCTAGGAACAGTGCTAGATAAGCGATTTACAAGTGCAGGGAAAGACTATTTGGGGATCAAAACAGCCATTATACAGCTCTGTCATTCCAGCAATTTGTTCTTGGGGTGCAAGTGCAATGTTGAAAAGCCTTTAGTGGCTTATATATTTTCAAACAAGAAAAATAAACACACAATTCACTTCTACAGTTATATGTGTTGAAAGCGTACAGAAAGAAAAAAAATATACGCACTTCACTGGTGCACTTATTTGTGGCAAAAGCGTTCAGTGGCCTATTTCATTATAGAAAGAAAAATATACGCACTTCACTGGTGCAATTATCTGTGGCTAAAGAGTTTAGTGGCCTATTTCATTATAGAAAGAAAAAAATATACGCACTTCACTGGTGGACGTATTTGTGGCAAAAGTGTTTAGTGGTCTATTTCAGTACAGAAATAAAAAAATATACGCACTTCACTGGTGTACTTATTTGTAGCAAAAGCGTTCAGTGGCATATTTCATTAATGAAAGAAAAAAATATATGAACTTCACTGGTGCACTTATTTGTGGCAAAGGGGTTTAGTGGCCTATCACAGTACAGAAGTAAAAATATATACACACTTCACTGGCGCATTTATTTTAGTACAAAAAGAAAAATATATTCTCAGTTCTCTTCTGCAGTTATATGTGTTGAAAGCGTACAGAAAGAAAAAAATATATGCACTTCACTGGTGCACTTATTTGTTGCAAAAGAGTTTAGTGGCCTATTTTATTATAGAAAGAAAAAAATATACGCACTTCATTGGTGCACTTATTTGTGGCAAAAGCATTTAGTGGCCTATTTCACTACAGAAAGAAAAATATATACGCATTTCACTAGTACACTTATTTGTGGCAAAAGCGTTTAGTGGCCAATTTCAGTACAGAAAGAAAAATATATACGCACTTCATTGGTACATTTATTTGTGGCAAAAGCGTTCAGTGGCCTATTTCATTATAGAAAGAAAAATATACGCACTTCACTGGTACAATTATCTGTGGCCAAAGGGTTTAGTGGCCTATTTCAGTACAGAAAGAAAAAAATATACGCACTTCACTGGTGCACTTATTTGTGGCAAAAGCGTTCAGTGGCATATTTCATTATAGAAAGAAAAAAATATACTCACTTCACTGGTGCACTTATAGATGTAGCAGGGTTAACACACATGCTTTATGAGACATGTTATCTAAACTAAATGCAACTAAATGCGTTAAGCAATTGCTTTTCAATGGCTTTGTTTCAAGATGTTGAGTTGAGTGTGTGTGTTACAACTGCTACATCTTTATTTGTTACAAAGGGGTTTAGTGGCCTATTTCAGTACAAAAATAAAAATATATACACACTTCACTGGTGTACTTATTTGTAGCAAAAGCGTTCAGTGGCATATTTCATTAATGAAAGAAAAAAATATATGAACTTCACTGGTGCACTTATTTGTGGCAAAGGGGTTTAGTGGCCTATCACAGTACAGAAGTAAAAATATATACACACTTCACTGGCGCATTTATTTTAGTACAAAAAGAAAAATATATTCTCAGTTCTCTTCTGCAGTTATATGTGTTGAAAGCGTACAGAAAGAAAAAAATATATGCACTTCACTGGTGCACTTATTTGTTGCAAAAGAGTTTAGTGGCCTATTTTATTATAGAAAGAAAAAAATATACGCACTTCATTGGTGCACTTATTTGTGGCAAAAGCATTTAGTGGCCTATTTCAGTACAGAAAGAAAAATATATACGCATTTCACTAGTACACTTATTTGTGGCAAAAGCGTTTAGTGGCCAATTTCAGTACAGAAAGAAAAATATATACGCACTTCATTGGTACATTTATTTGTGGCAAAAGCGTTCAGTGGCCTATTTCATTATAGAAAGAAAAATATACGCACTTCACTGGTACAATTATCTGTGGCCAAAGGGTTTAGTGGCCTATTTCAGTACAGAAAGAAAAAAATATACGCACTTCACTGGTGCACTTATTTGTGGCAAAAGCGTTCAGTGGCATATTTCATTATAGAAAGAAAAAAATATACTCACTTCACTGGTGCACTTATAGATGTAGCAGGGTTAACACACATGCTTTATGAGACATGTTATCTAAACTAAATGCAACTAAATGCGTTAAGCAATTGCTTTTCAATGGCTTTTGTTTCAAGATGTTGAGTTGAGTGTGTGTGTTACCACTGCTACATCTTTATTTGTTACAAAGGGGTTTAGTGGCCTATTTCAGTACAAAAATAAAAATATATACACACTTCACTGGTGCATTTATTTCAGTGCAAAAAGAAAAATATATTCTCAGTTCCTTTCTGCAATTATATGTGCTGAAAGCGTACAGAAAAAAAAAAATGCACTTCACTGGTGTACTTATTTGTGGCAAAAGCATTTAGTGGCCTATTTCATTATAGAAATAAATAAATATATGCACTTCATTGGTGCACTTATTTGTGGCAAAAGAGTTCAGTACAGAAAGAAAAATATATATGCACTTCACTGGTGCGCTTATTTGTGGCAAAATCATTCAGTGGCCTATTTCATTATAGAAATAAAAAAAATATACACACTTCATTGGTGCACTTATTTGTGCTAAAAGAGTTCAGTGGCCTATTTCAGTACAGAAAGAAAAATATATACGCCTTTCACTGGTGCTCTTATTTGTGGCAAAAGCATTCAATGGCCTATTTCATTATAGAAAGAAAAAAATATACGCACTTCACTGGTGCAGTTATTGTGGCAAAAGCGTTTACTGGCTTATTTCAGCCCAAAAAGAAAAATATATTCTCAGTTCACGTCGGTTATATGTGTTGAAAGCATGGCTGGGAGTCAACAGGGTGGCAGCAGTGGGAGGTTGGGAGCCAAACGTGCCCGGGGTAGACCACCTGCTTCACAGCAGCCTACCTACCCGGAAAGTAGTGGTGCAGGGGTTCACAGAAGTAGTGGCCAGCAGTCAGTCAGTGCGGCTGTTATATGTGTTATTTTGTATTTCAGTACAAAAAGAAAAATACATTCTCAGTTCACGTCAGCCGCGGTTATATGTCTTGAAAGCGTTTAGTAGCCTATTTCAGTGCAAAAAGAAAAATATATTCTCAGTTCAAGTTGGCAGCGGTTATATGTCTTGAAAGCGTTTAGTGACCCTTTTTAGTACATAAAGAAAAATACATTCTCAATTCACATCGGCGGCGGTTATATGTCTTGAAAGCATTTAGTGGCCAATTTCAGTACAAAAAGAAAAATACATTCTCAGTTCACTACGGAGGCGGTTATATGTCTTGAAAGCGTTTAGTGGCCTATTTCAGTACAAAAAGAAAAATATATTCTCTGTTAACGTCGGCGGTAATATGTGTTGAAAGCATTGCTGGCAGTGATCAGGGTGGCAGCAGTGGGAGGTCGGGAGCCAAACATGCCCGGGGTAGACCACCTGCTTCACAGTAGCCTACCTGCCTGGGAAGTAGTGGTGCAGGGGTTCACGAATGTAGCGGCGGTAGAAGTCAGTCAGTACAGTGGTTATATGTGTTATTTTGTATTTCAGTACAAAAAGAAAAATATACTCTCAGTTCACTTTGGTGGTTATTTGTGTTAAAAGCGTTTAGTGGCCTACTTCAGTACAAAAAGAAAAATATATTCTCAGTTCACGTCAGAGGCGGTTATATGTCTTGACAGCGTTTAGTGGCCTATTTCAGTACAAAAAGAAAAATACATTCTCAGTTCACGTCGGCGGCGGTTATATGTGGTAAAATCTTTATTGAAGTATTTCGGTCGAAAAACACATTTATTCAGCGCTGCGGTTATTTGCGGTAAAATCTCCATGATGTCTCAATGACAAATCTGCAGCATGGGGGACCCGTGTGGCTTCTAGACACTTTCAAAATATTCCTTAAGCGGGGCGAATAGATGCAGGATGACCGGGACGCTCTATGACCTTCCCAGGAGCTGCTGTCGGGAGCAGCGGTTCATTTCTGAGACATCTGTATACTGCGGGGGGAATCCGAAGATCCTCTCCATCTCTGTGCTCCGTTATATGTGGTAAAATCTTTATTGACGTATTTCGGTCAAAGTTATATGTGGTAAAACCTTTTGGGATGTATTTCGGTCGAAAAACAAATTTTATTCAGCGTTCAGCGCTGCAGTTATATGTGGTAAAATCTTTATTGATGTATTTCGGTCGAAAAACTAATTTTATTCAGCGTTCAGCGCTGTGGTTATATGTGGTAAAATCTTTATTGAAGTATTTAGGTCGAAAAACAAAATTTATTCAGCGGTCAGCGCTGCGGTTATGTGAGGTAAAATATTTAGTGATGTATCTTGATGAACTTTGCGAATTTTCCGGGCTCAAAGCTATCTTGACACTTTGTCTTCTCATTGTCTGTAGCTACTAGAGGCCTGTTCATGCCAGGCAGGTTCCCCCAGAAGTATCTGGGTCAATGAGTAGCCGATACCACACGTGCATCAATCTTGACAGGATTTGTCTCCAGGTGGAGAGAATTTTTTTTTGGAATGCTTTCTCCATCATAACCACGTCATTGAATAAACAGAAGACTGGCGGATAAACAGAAGACTGATTAAAATTATAAGAAAGTAAACTTAAATTTGGCAATATATTATCCCAATCTTCAAGGGAAATTCACGGACAATCAATTTGCCAAGCCTTTTGTGCCGGAGAACGTGTATTATTAAGCAACACTTTATAAAGTTGAGAAATTTTAACCTTCTGTTCTGTTCCATATTCCCAATAAATGAATAGACGAAGCGGCCACTCTGTGGCCTCCTCATGCTGATGCCACCTCCACATTCTCTCGTCATCATGCCACTCTGTGGCCTCCTCATGCGGTGGCCTCCTGATGCTGCCGCCACCACGACACTATGTCACCTTGCCACTCTGTGGTCTCCTGATGCTGCTGCCACCTCCACACTCGGTCATTGTGCCACCCTGTGGCCTCCTCCTGATGCTGCTGCTGCCGCCACCTCCATACTCTGTCATTGTGCCACCCTGTGGCCTTCTCTTGATGATGCTGTTGCCGCCACCCCCACGCTCTGGCGTTGTGCCACTATGTGGCATCCTCATGCTGTGGACTCATCATGCTACTGCCATTTCCACACTGTCACCTTGCCACTCTGTGGCCTCCTGATGCTGCCGCCACCTCCACACTATGTCACCTTGCCACTTTGTGGTCTCCTGATGCTGCCGCCACCTCCAGACTCTGTCATTGTGCCACTCTGTGGCCTCCTCATACTGCTGCCACCTCCAGACTCCATCATTGTGCCACTCGGTGGCCTTCTCCTGATGCTGCTACTGCTGCTGCCGCCACCTCCAGACTCTGTCATTGTGCCACTCTATGGCCTCCTACTGATGCTGCTGCTGCCACCACCTTTACACTCTCTCATCGTGCCATTCCATGGCCTACTCATAATGCTGCCACCTCCAGACTCTGTCATTGTGCCATTCTGTGGCCTTCTCCTGATGCTGCTACTGCTGCTGCCGCCACCTCCAGACTCTGTCATTGTGCCATTCAGTGGCCTTCTCCTGATGCTGCTACTGCTGCTGCCACCTCCAGACTCTGTCATTGTGCCACTCGATGGCCTCCACATACTGCTGCCACCTTCAGACTCTGTCATTGTGCCACTATTTGTCCTCCTGATGCTGCCACAACCTCCAGACCCTTTCATTGGGCCACTCTGTAGTCTCCTCATGCTGTTCCCACCCTCCCCACTTCATGACTGGGTCACTATTTTGCCTTTCGGCCTGGCTGACATCATCATTTGTTTGACCTTTCTTCTGATCTGTCAGAAGGAAGGAAAAATGAGATGCACAACGAATCCTGTCTTTGTAGCAGCTGTAAGGCCTGTATGATCCCATCAGAATTGACTTATGGTTTGGTAGCTAAAAGCAGGAGTGGGTACAAAACACAGAAGACATGCAAATATTCCATTCACATGTCATCTCTGTTTTAGATCCACTCCTGCTTCTTGGGGCATTAGAAATACTGATGGATTAAGGAGCAAATGATGACCGAGTGAAAGCGTATGCTCTACAGACATTTCTGACAGATCAGAGGAAGGGCAAATTAATCAGTGACGTCAACACAAACTTACTGCTGACACCCTCTCCACTCTGTCGGGGAAGGGGGCTCTACTTCTATAAGCATTCTGATAACAGGTTCTGATAACATCTACCTGTTAGGGCTGTTTCACACGAGCGGATGCCGTGCGTGACATCCGCTGCGTGAATGACAGCCAAGACCCGATGCGGACATCAGAAGCACGGAGCATTAACATGACTGATAATGCTCCGTGCCTCTCTGTGATCTCTTTACTACGAAATCACAATGACAACTTTATCTCACTGTGATATCGTAGTAAAGAGATCACAGAGAGGCACGGAGCATTATCAGTCATGTTAATGCTCCGTGCTTCTGCTGTCCGCATCGGGTCTTGGCTGTCATTCACGCAGCGGATGTCACGCACGGCATCCGCTCGTGTGAAACAGCCCTAAGGTTGAGTTATTTGGTCAGTTTTGGCCGCGTGACTGCCCTAATAAGTGAAGTGTGCAGTGATTCTAAAAGCTACGCCTGTCATCTGCATGTCATACAGACTCACAGTATTATTTCACTACCAAAGCAAATTCCCAATGCGTGTTACTGCAAGGCACAGTGTTCTACACCACTATAAAGGCTCTCAGGAGCCAGGAAATAGCAGTTTTTTTACGTAATTTGCAGCAAATATATCCGTATCGAACCAAATTTTTCACGAAAAATTCGGCGAACCAGCGAATCGAATTTTGGAAAAATTCACTCATCTCTACCCATGATGTACGTGAACATCATATCTGGCCATGACTTAAGGACCAGTGATGTATGTGTACGTCATGCTGATAGGGCGGGTGCAGGAGCTGAGCCCGCCCGATCAGCGTCACGGACATGGCAGTCACTGATAGCCGAACCCCTGCTGCATACGCCGGCATCGATGAAAACACCGATGCCAGCACATTAACCCTTGCACTGCCTTGGTCAGCACTGACCGCGGCATGTGCGGTATGGCCATCGGGTCCCCGCACTGCTGTGACGGAGACCCGATGGCAGGAAAGGCAGCCCGATGCATTCCTTAGGCATCGTGGCTGCCTTCCATGACAGCCTGTGAGATCCAGCCCCCTGGATATCACAGGCAGGAAGCTGTAAGTGTATTACACTGTGTAATACACTTACAGCCAATGCATTACAATACAGAAGTATTGTAATGCATTGTAAAGGGGATCAGACCCCCAAAAGTTGAAGTCCCAGAGTGGGGGAAAAAAAAAGTGAAAAAAGAAGTTAAAAACAGAAAGTTTTACAAAAGTTTCAAGTAAAAAAAAAATATATATTTTATTTTTTTTTTAAATAGGGAAAAAAAAAAAAGTAGACATATTAGGTATCTCAGCATTTGTATCGACTGTCTCTATAAAAATATCACATGACCTAACCCCGTCAAAAAAATAAAATAAAAACTGTGGTAAAAAAAAAAAAAAAAATTCTCACCTTACATCACTAAAAGTGCAACACCAAGCGATCAAAATAGTACCAATCTAACCATCACCTCATCCTTCAAAAAATGAGCCCCTACCTAAGACAATCGCCCAAAAATAAAAAAAACTATGGCTCTTAGACTATGAAGACACTAAAACATGTTTTTTTTTTTGTTTCAAAAATGCTTTTATTGTGTTAAATGTAAAAAAAAAAATTAAAGTAGACATATTAGGTATTGCCACATCCGAAACAACCTGCTCTATAAAAATACCACATGATCTAATCCCTCAGGTGAACACCATAAGAAATAAAAAATAAAAACGGTGTCAAAAAAGCCATTTTTTGTCACCTTACATAACAAAAAGTGTAATAGCAAACGATCAAAAAGTCATATGCATCCCAAAATAGTGCCAATAAAACCTTCATCTTATCCCGCAAAAATGATATCCTACCGAAGGCTACTTTCACACTGGCGTTTGGTGCGGATCCGTCATGGATCTTCACAGACGGATCCGTTCAGATAATACAACCGCATGCATCCATTCAGAACGGATCCGTCTTGAACACCATTGAAAGTGAATGGAGGACGGATCTGGTTTCTATTGTGCCACATTGTGTCATAGAAAACAGATCCGTCCCCATTGACTTACATTGTGTGTCAGAATGGATCCGTTTGGCTCAGTTTCGTCAGACGGACACCAAAAAGCTGCAAGCAGCGTTTTGGTGTCCGCCTCCATAGCAGAATGGAGATGGAACGGAGGCAAACTGATGCATTCTGAGCAGATCCTTTTCCATTCAGAATGCATTAGGGCAAAACTGATCCGTTTTGGACCGCTTGTGAGAGCCCTGAACGGATCTTACAAACAGAAAGCCAGAACGCCAGTGTGAAAGTATCCTAAGACAATTGCCTAAATATAATAATAAAATTAAAAAAAACTACTGTATGGCTCTCAAACTATGGAGACACTAAAACATGATTATTATTTTTTTTTAATGATATTAATGTGTAAAACTTAAATAAAAGAAAGTAGGCATATTAGGTATCGCCGCGTCCTTAACAACCTGCACTATAAAAATATCACATAATCTAACCCCTCAGGTAAACACTGTAAAAAAAAAAAATAAACTGTGTAAAAAAAGCAATTTTTTGTCACCTTATATCACAAAAAGTGTAATACCAAGCGATCAAAAAGTTGTACGCACCTCAAAATCATACCATTCAAACCTTCATCTCATCCCGCATAAAATAAGACCCTACCTAAGACAATTGCCCAAAAACTAAAAAAACTATGGCTCTCAGAATATCGAGACACTGAAACATGATTTTTTTTTTTGTTTAAAAAATGCTGTTATTGTGCAAAACTTAAATAAATAAAAAAAGTATACATATTAAGTATCACAGCGTCTGTAAGAACCTGCTGTCATAAAAATATCACATCAACTAACCCCTCAGGTGAACACTGTAAACAAAATGAAATAAAAAATGTGTCAAAAAAGCTATTTTTTGTCACTTTACATCACAAAAAGTGTAATACCAAGCGATCAAAAAGTCATATGCATCCTAAAATAGTACCAATCAAACCATCATCTCATACAGAAAAAAATGAGCCCCTACATAAGACAGTCACCCAAAAAAGAAAAAAGAAACTATGGCTTTCAGAATATGGAGACACTAAAAAATATATTTTTTAAATGCTTTATAAAACTGAAACAAACAACCAAAAAAGTTGTCATATTTGGTATTGTTCTATCCGTAACAACCTGCTCTATAAAAATAGCACATGATCTAACCTGTCAGATGAACATGGTAAATAACAAAAAATAAAAACGGTGCCAAAACAGCTATTTTTTGTTACCTTGCCTCACAAAAAGTGTAATATAGAGCAACCAGAAATCATATGTACCCTAAAATAGTACCAACAAAACTGCCACCTTATCCCGTAGTTTCCAAAATGGGGTCACTCTTATGGAGTTTCTACTCTAGGGGTGCATCAGGGGGTCTTCAAATGTGACATGGCAACTTAAAATTATCCCAGTCTGCCCTCCAAAAACATTTGACGCTCCTTTCCTTCTGCGCAATGCCGTGTGCCCGCACAGCAGTTTACGACCACATATAATTCTGTTTTCTAAAGAATTAGGGTAATAAATATTGAGTTTTGTTTGGCTGTTAACCCTTGCTTTGTTTTTGGAAAAAATTGATTAAAATGGAAAATCTGCCAAAAAAGTGAAATTCTGACATTTCATCTACATATTCCTTTAATTTTTGTGGAACACCTAAAGGGTTAACAAAGTTTGTAAAATCCGTTTTGAATACCTTGAGGGGTATAGTTTCAAAAATGGGGCCATTTATGGGTGGGTTATATTATGTAAGCCTCACAAAGTGACTTCAGACCTGAAATGTTCCTTAACCACCTCCCGAGCGCCTAATGCAGGGATGCGTCCTGCGGGCGGCCGGGTTATTCCTCCTTGACGCATCTACGCGTCATCTCGCGAGACGCGAGATGACGCGCATATTCGACCCGCACATGCACATTGCGGGTCGGCAAAAGGCGCAGAAGGAGTTGGTCACCAGCCTGCCAGCCAATGATCAGCGCTGGCAGGTTGGTGACTTTTAAATAAACGAACCAAAAGCCATATAACACATTATATTTATAAATATAATGTGTTAAATGGCTTCTGTGCTCTCTGCTGGGTCCTTTTCGTCGGTTGGTCCCAGCAGAGAGCACAGATCACAGTGAGTACACCAAACACTACATATTTAGCCCCAGATCACCCACCCATCACCCCAATTAACCCCTTGATCACTGCTGTCAATCACTAGTGAAAGGGAAAAAAGTGATCAGTGTAAACTGTCACTTTTTTTTCCCCACCAGTATTGACTGTTAGGTTTAGGTTAGTTTAGGCCCCTTTGATAGGTAGGTAGCTTCAGTTAGCGCCCAGCCCACCGCACCGCACCGCAGTCACTGATTTGCTGATTAGCGTATCGCTAATCAGCATTGGTACTTTATAGTATCTGTAAGTGATCAGAACTGATCACAGTCAGATCTATAATAGTATTAGTGTCACCTTAGCTCGCCCTCCACCCAAAACGCAGTGTTTGCCCGATCCGGCCTGATCGGTCGCCCACACGTGTGTTCACCCACGCCCGCCCCGCCGCAGTGACAACATTTTTTTATTTTTTTTTATCACTGCACAATCACTACACAAGCGCTGCGGCAATAAAAAAAAAAATCAGTTTTGATATTTTTTATCAATCGCAGCGGCTTCCTGTACTTCGCTAGCCTCCCATTTGTAAGACAGGCTTGCTTTTTTTCTTGGGTAGTCTCAGGGAATACCCCTAAATTTAGTTGACCAAATGACAAGTAAGGGGTATTCTTCTGAAGAGGCCTACAGGCTTCTGACCCAGTGGGATGAGTAATGGGAACCCTCATCTGACGAATCCAGCGGGTCAGAATACGAACCTGTAGAAAGCAGTGGCAGTCTGACCCAAAGTTCGGACAATGAGGTTGAGGTCCCTGATACCACCAGGCGTACCCGGCCCCGTGTTGCTAGACCACAGGTTGTGCAGGATCCGCTTCAAGGGCAGCAGAGTGGGGCTGGCGCTGTTGGATTACGTGGTGAGACATACACCAGCAGCGCAGCCCATCCTGGACCTAGTACCAGCACTGCCGTAGAACATGGTGAAGTGGCGAGCACCAGAAGGGCAGTTGAAGCTGGTACGGTGGCACATGCAGTAGTTCCCCCATCGCAGCCACCGCACAGACAGGCCCGTAGAGCCCCTAGAGTCCCTGAGGTGCTGGCAAACCCTGATTGGCAGCCCCCATCTTCAGCCGCACCAGTAGTTCCCCCTTTCACCGCCCAGTCTGGAGTTCGGGTTGAGACAGCTCAGATCGGATCGGCACTGGGGTATTTTGAGCTGTTCTTCACTGTGGAGCTCTTTGACTTAGTCGTGGCAGAAACAAACCGGTATTCTACTCAATTTACAGCCGCCAACCCGGGAAGCTTTTATGCCCAGTCTTTCCGGTGGAAACCCTTCCAAGTTTCCGAACTTAAAGGGGTTCTGTCACCAGTTTTCAACACTGTCAGCTAAACATATGCTGATGTTCAGGGCCTCATCACGATTCCTAATGTGTGCTTATAAATGTCATCTGTGGGCTTATTTAGCTAAAAAAATGCTTTTACTGACCTGTCAGTCAAACAAATAAGGTGCCCAAGGGGATGTGAAGCGATGCCAGGTGACAGCCGCACTCGCCGCCGTTCGTGCCCAGCGCCCCGCCTTTCCGGACTTATGCACCGCCTCCTAATCCTCTGTGCCGCCTCTCGCTTTCCCTCCCCCCCCTCCTCCTGCTGTAAGATCTCGCGCATACAGGGGTTGAGCGAAGTGCCGGCGCATGCGCACTTCGCTGGAAGAAGCCAAATGGAGAAGTCTGCACGGGCGCATCAGGCAGAGGCCTGTGCGCATGCGCAAGATTTTACAGCAGGAGGAGAGGGAGGGAGAGCGAGAGGCGGCACAGAGGATTAGGAGGCGGCGCAGAAGTCCATAAAAAGGCGGCGCTGGGCACGAACGGCGGCGGGTGCGACCGGCACCTGGCATCGCTTCACATCCCCTTGGGCACCTTATTTGTTTAAATGACAGGTCAGTAAAAGCTGTTTTTTAGCTAAATAAGCCCACAGATGACATTTATAAGCACACATTAGGAATCGTGATGAGGCCCTGAACATCAGCATATGTTTAGCTGACAGGGTTGAAAACTGGTGACAGAATCCCTTTAAGACTTTTCTGGGCCTTCTCCTCAACATGGGCCTGACAAAAAAGCATGAATTGCGGTCATATTGGTCCACGAACCCAATTCATCACATGCCCATGTCCAGGACATGATTTGAGACCATCCTGCGTTTCCTGCACTTTAGTGATAACAGCACCAGCTTTTGACCGGCTCCACAAAATTTGGCCCCTCATAGACCACTTTAACACCAAATTTGCAGATTTGTATACCCCTCAGCAAAACATCTGCATAGACGAGTCCCTGATACATTTTACCGGGCGCCTTGGCTTCAAACAATACATCCCAAGCAAGCGCGCCTGGTATGGGGTCAAATTGTATAAGCTCTGTGAAAGGGCCACAGGCCCTATGAGGGTAAAGATCAGACCCTGGAGCCGGTAGGTTGCCCTGACTACCTGGGGAGCAGTGGGAAGACAGTCTGGGACTTGGTGTCACCCTTATTTGGCAAGGGGTACCACCTTTATGTGGACAATTTCGACACAAGTGTGCCCCTCTTCAGGCATTTGTTTCTAGAACAGATTGGCTGCTGTGGCACTGCGCGACCTAGTCGCCGGGGCTTCCCCCAATGGCTCGTTACCACCCGTCTTGCAAGGGGGGAGAGGGCTGCCTTGTGTAACGAAGAACTGCTCGCGGTGAAATGGAGAGACAAGCGTGATGTTTACATGCTCTCCTCCATTCACACAGACACAACAATCCAAATTGAATGGGCAACCAGTGTCATTGAAAAGCCCCTCTCAGTCCACGACTATAATTTGCTCATGGGAGGGGTGGACTTTAATGACCAGATGTTGGCTCCTTATTTACTCTCCCGCAGGACCAGACGCTGGTATAAGAAGGTGTCTGTATACCTAATTCAATTGGCTATGTACAATGGTTTTGTTCTCTACAGTAAGGCTGGGAGAACAGGATCCTTCCTCAAATTTCAGGAAGAGATCATCGAGAACCTCCTGTATCCAGGAGGTTCCGTGGCTCCAACCACCAGTGTAGTGAGCCGTCTACACGAGCGACATTTCCCCAATGTCGTTGCTGGTACCTCAAACCAATCGTCACCCCGAAAAAGATGTTGTGTCTGTAGCAGGAGTGGAATAAGGCGTGACACCCGCTATTTCTGTCCTGACTGCCCTGACCACCCTGCCCTATGCTTAGGGAAGTGTTTCCGGAAGTACCACACACAGGTACACTTAGTATAGGGATTGCGTGACACAGGACAGGCACACAGGGGTCTTAGGGCCCTTTCATACAGAGCTGCTGCAAACCTCTCCTTTCACCTGGGACAAAGTGCATAATGTACTTTGCCACATCTCTGGGCGATTTGCGCTTTGCACATTGTCCCATGCGGAAGGAGAGGTTTGACCTCTAAAGGTAAAGAAAATATAAAAATCACAGGTAAGCAAAAAAGTTAATGTTCAAAAAGTTCAATAAAGTTTATAAAAGTTAATGTTCTGTTCAAATGTTATATCAAGTTAATGTTAATAAATTTATTGCGTTGCGGCCTGTTTTTTATTTTTTTTATTTTATTTTAACCTTCTAGGTGGACCAAGCGATCAACCAGCTGCAGCACTGATGTGCATTCTGAGAGAAGCATTGCGCTGCTGTCAGATTACACAAAGTCGCTGTATGCGGCGCTGCAAGACGAGATTTCTCCTCTGCAGTAAAAGATACGTTTGCCGAGGCTTATGAGCTGAGGGTGTTCATATGCTTTGGCAAACATTTTTTATAAAAAAATAAAAAATTCTGCCAATGATTTATTCATCCACATCGATTGATGTGAATGGAGAAATCGGGTTTGCCAGGGCATACGAGCTGACTGGGTTTGGATGTTGGGCGGAGCTCCTATGTCCTGGCAGACGCCTTTCCCCTCCTTTTTTTTTTTTGCACATTTTTTGGCAGAGATTTTTTCATCCACATCGATCTATGCGAATGAAGAAATCTGTGCCGTTCATTTTTTCTTTCAGCCCACAGGCTGAACGAAAAAAAAAAATCTCATTACCCGTATGCTCAATATAAGGAGAATAGCAGAAACTCCTAATGCTGGCCATACATGTAATGATTGTGGAGACCCTCAAATGCCAGGGCAGTACAAACACCCCACAAATGACCCCATTTTGGAAAGAAGACACACCAAGGTTTCGCTGAGGGGCATATTGAGTCCATGAAAGATTGAACTTTTTGCCCCAAGTTAGCGGAAAGGGAGACTTTGTGAGAAAAAAAACAAATAATCAATTTCCGCTAACTCGTGCCAAAAAAAAAATCTTCTATGAACTCGCCACGGAATACCTTGGGGTGTCTTCTTTCCAAAATGGGGTCACATGTGGGGTATTTATACTGCCCTGGCATTTTAGGGGGCCTAAAGCGTGAGAAGAAGTCTGGAATCCAAATGTCTAAAAATGCCCTCCTAAAAGGTACTCTTTGGAATTTGGGCCCCTTTGCGCACCTAGGCTGCAAAAAAGTGTCACACATGTGGTATCACCGTACTCAGTAAAAGTAGGGCAATGTGTTTGGGGTGTCTTTTTACATATTCCCATGCTGGGTGAGAGAAATATCTCTGTAAAATGACAACTTTGTATTAAAAAAATGGGAAAAGTTGTCTTTTACAGAGATATTTATCTCACCCAGCATTGGTATATGTAAAAATACACCCCAAAACACATTGCCCTACTTCTCCTGAGTACGGAGATACCACATGTGTGACACTTTTTTGCAGCCTAGGGGCAGAAAGGGGCCCAAATGCCAATGAGTATCTTTAGGATTTCACAGGGCATTTTTTACGCATTTGGATTCCAAACTACTTCTCACGCTTTAGGTCCCCTAAAATGCCAGGGCAGTATAAGTACCCCACAAGTGACCCCATTTTGGAAAGAAGACACCCCAAGGTATTTTGTGAGGGGCATGGCGAGTTCATGTAAAATTTTATTTTTTGTCACAAGTTAGTGGAATATGAGACTTTGTAAGAAAAAATATATATAAAAAATCATTTTCCGCTAACTTGTGCCAAAAAAATATATTCTAGGAACTCGCCATGCCCCTTACGGAATACCTTGATGTGTCTTCTTTCCAAAATGGGGTCACTTATGGGATATTTATACTGTCCTGGCATTTTAGGTGCCCTAAAGCGTGAGAAGTAGTTTGGAATCCAAATGCGTAAAAAATGCCCTGTGAAATCCTAAAGATACTCATTGGAATTTGGGCCCCTTTGAGTACTTGAGTACTTTTAGGATTTCACAGGGCATTTTTACGCATTTGGATTCCAAACTACTTCTCACGCTTTAGGGCCCCTAAATTGCCAGGGCAGTATAAATACACCACAAGTGACCCCATTTTAGAAAGAAGACACCCCAAGGTATTCCGTGAGGGGTATGGTGAGCTCATGTAAAATTTCATTTTTTGTCACAAGTTAGTGGAATATGAGACTTTGTAATAAAAAAAATAAAAAAATCCATTTCCGCTAACTTGTGACAAAAAATAAAAACTTCCATGAACTCGCTATGCCCATCAGCGAATACCTTAGGGTGTCTACTTTCCGAAATGGGGTCATTTGTGGGGTGTTTCTACTGTCTGGGCATTGTAGAACCTCAGGAAACATGACAGGTGATCAGAAAGTCAAAGTGCGTAAATAATTTTTTTTGCACCATAGTTTGTAAACGCTATAACTTTTACCCAAACCAATACACTTTTACCCAAACCAATACACTTACTAAATTATTTTTTTTAGCAAAGACAAGTAGAACAATAAATTTAGAGAAAAATTGACATAGAAATGTAGTTTTATTTAAAAAATTTTACAACAGAAAGCAGCAATGAAATACCACCAAATGAAACCTCTATTAGTGAGAAGAAAAGGAGGTAAAATTCATTTGGGTGGTAAGTTGTATGACCGAGCAATAAACCGTGAAAGTAGTGTAGTGCAGAATTGTAAAAAGTGGTCTAGTCATTAAGGGGGTTTAAGCTAGGGGAGCTGAGGTGGTTAAAAAGTGGGTTTTGGAAATTTTCCGAAAAATTTTAAGATTTGCTTCTAACCTTCTAAGCCTTCTAACATCCCAAAAAAAAAATATGTAATTTACAAAATGATCCAAACATAAAGTAGACATATGGGAAATGTAAAGTAATAACCACTTTAGGAGGTATCACTATCTGTTTTAAAAGCAGAGATAATTGAAATTTAGAAAATTGAGAATTTTTCCAAATTTTGGGTAAATTTGGTATTTTTTTATAAATAAAAATGAAATATTTTGACTAAAATTGACCACTGTCATGAAGTACAATATGTAATGAGAAAACAATCTCAGAATGGCTTGGATAAGTAAAAGTGTTTTAAAGTTATCACCTTCTCGAAGCTACTTGGGTGTGCCGCGCGTCCATCTAGGCGCCCCCCCCCCCCTTACTCGTCTGCCTCATCCCTCACCCTCGGCGTCCGGCTGGCCTTGTACCCCATGCTGAACATGATATGCTGCGGGACCGGTGTCTGCGCTGATATCGACGCGGGGCCTAGGAGCGTGCCGCGAGGAGACCCATTGAAGCTGCTGCAGCAGCGGGACGGAGTGGCTGGTGTTAGAAGATGAAGTGCACGGGCCCCAAGTCAGACCAGCGCTGTCATATAGGACCTTGGTGGATGCTGGTGGAGTGTTTCTGCGTCCCTGTACTTGGCGAAGCCGTCCCACGACGAACGTGGACACGTGGGGACCACATTGTTTGCAGATGGATGTCGTCCATTTCTGGCCGGTTGGCTGAAGACTAGTGAGAGTGTGTCAGCCTACGGGTGTTATTAACACGCATAACTTACTAACTCATAGCTACACAACTACACTGTGTGTGGGTTAGCATATAGCAGTAGATTGCATTGCCCTTCGTGGGACATAGATAACACACCAACTGGCCCGGAAATACCGGTGTATCCCGTCAGATATGGCGATACAACACTACCTGTAGTATTAACGGATTGACAACTTGCTGAAGCATTAACATTTGGGGCCGAGGTCTAATAGTGCGGGAGTCGCTGTGGGTCGCTGGGGGGACCCCTATACACCTCCCCTGCCCTGGCTATATATACGGGCCACCTGGATTGTGCGCAGAAACTAATCTACCATTACACCAATATATATTCGGAATGTGTGTAGAAGTGGCCACTAGCGGGGGACTGCATGCCCTTCTGGGGACATATATAACCAATTAACACACTAACTTGTGGGAACTTGCTGGAATATATACAACTGGCCTCGCCCTCTGTATTGCTGAACTTGGCTACGTGTTGGTGATATAATAGAACTACCATAACATCGCAGTTGCACGGACGAACCGTGTTGGATGCATGAACATCTGCGGTTAAGGGTTATCATCGCGGGGGTCTATTGCTGTTGCCCCATATGTTTTTCAAAAATGCATCCCTAACACATTGCTTCGTAGGACCGGGTGCATGAGTGGGGGTGGTAGGACGGTGGTCCTCAGGTTCTATGTGTTTGCAGAATTGCGGTCCTATCTTGTTCCTCCGCTGTTTACTGTTCTGTCGCAAAGGCCCGGTGGGGGTGGTGCTGCTGACCGCAAAATTCGGAGTGCAGCGAGATGGTTAATTAGGGGGCGGGAGATATCCGGGAAATTCATGTTGTGTGTTTATGTGTTAATGTGCACTGTTGGACGTCCATGGTCATTCATTGGTGGTCATATATGTAGAGTCTGTCTTTTTTCTGGAAACCCCTGGCAGTGCTAAACAGAATCACCAATTGAGAGTCCGTACATCACCGGGATATCTCGTGGTCCCGACTAATTCTGGGACTTCGAGATATCGCCGGATGTCGGGATAAGGAAGTAGGCAAGAACATGCCGCCGAAATATAGCAGGAAATCTGTGGGTACAGGATCACCCAAAGCTGAGGCCGGAAGCAGACCACAAGCCAGAATGGAAAAATATCTGAAATCGCCAACATCAAAGCCCAGAGGGGGTAAAAAAAACTTTAGAGTTAGCGGAGGGCGTAGTGCATCCACCGCGGCGGGTGGAGCAGCCAACTCCCAAGTCGGGGGAACTCGATATAGACCGGTTAGATATCGTAGATAGGAAGCTGTTGGATATATTGGGGGTAGATCAGACCACTAATCAATCAGTGACAGATATCGCCACCACCGTGAATGCGGTACAGACTGACATCACCCTAATTAGAGAGGACATGAACAAAATCAGGGCAAACATCAAACACGTTGAAACTGGATTAGCGAAAGTTAAAACAGAACAGATACACATGGGTAGGGCGATGGATGATCTAGATAGGGAAAACAAGTGGGTTAATATGAAGCTGACTGATTTGGAGGACAGAGCGCGCAGGAATAACTTGAGAATAGTGGGTTTTCCTGAAGGAGTGGAGGGGGACAACCCCGCTGGATTTGTACAAAAATGGCTCACACAGGTATTGGGATCCGGACTGGACTCAACCGTGTTTTGCGTGGAGCGAGCCCACAGAATCCCATTTAAAAAGCCTCCAGCTGGTGGACCTCCTCGTCCTTTTTTGATTAAAATACTATGCTCAAGCGATAGAGATTGGGTGCTTAGGCGTAAGAGGGAACTGCAGGAGATTGAATACAATGGCAACATGATACAGATATAAGAAAGTGTGTGGCGCACTGGAATGACACAAAGTCAGGGTAGAGGTGTTCTCAGTAAAGAGGAATCACCCTTCCTGTACTCACTGTCCAGTTGTTGTTTCGATAGTCGGCTTTGCACTGCTTGTATTCCGGTTCATGTGCTGCTGAAAAAGACTTTGTAGGTGCTTCTGTCGTATCCCTTGAAAGCTCTGGATGCCGCTCCAGTGTAACTAGGAGCCGGTGTCTTACGAGCTAGAACCCACCTTCTCGCGCGCTGGTGTTTGTTTGCACATGTTGCTTGTATAGCTGTGCAGTGATTTTTTGTTAATAGCGCGTCGGTTCTTTGGTTTTCAGGATTGATTTGGCACCAGGTTCTTTCAGCAAGTGTTGTTGCGATCCATCAGGGGGGTCTTGAACCAAATGTGTTTCGGGGCTTACAATCACCCCTTCCTCAGTGGTAATCAGTCCCCCATGAAATCTCAATTTATATAGCGTTACAAATTTGTCTTCTAAGATCCGGTGTGGATATTTTCTTCTTCCGCAAAATCTGGTACGCATTTTCAAAATGTCTGATTCATTAGAGTAATCTATTTCTACTTCCTAAGATGATTTTATTCTTGTGTACCATCCCATAAACAGTTCTTATAATATTGCCGCACAATTTAAAATCAACCATTAAAACACACAGTTACAAATCTATAATGCTAAATCAATAATGCAGGCAGTCTTTAAAGTCCATTATTTCCTATAGACTTCCATTTATGTGGTCTCTCTTCATAATGGCACCAAAAAACGCTGCAACCCTCTTGCGGTATCGCTGTGGTTTTGGTGCGATTCCTTTCCATTTAGAATGAGTCTTTGGATATATTTAGGTTTTTTATATATATATCAGGTATATCCAAAGTCTTATACATTGGGGTAAATATAGGTAAATGGTTTGAATTACCATTAACCCTTTAACCCTTCATATCTATACTATTACTTGTTCGTACATGTTATTGTGAATTTCAAATCTTGTATATCCAAACAATCCATAATTAACTTTGTACTATTTATTCGTAAATTACTTATAGATTATTTTTCTTTATATTTTGAGGTAGGGTAACAATGTCCAGGCGGATGAGTGGATTGAGGATTCACGGACCGGAGGAAGGATGGAAAGATGGAGGCCCACCGCAAAGGGCCAAACCCCCCAGACATGAACATACTGGATGGGGTTGTACCATCTACCGTGGGCGTCCATCATTCTCACAAAAATCCGAAAAGTTCAAACTCTGCATTCAATCCACCTGGTACATGTGTATTCAGTTCATATATTCTTTGTGTCTCCAACCTTGACATTTTGCTTATATGATTCCCCCCCTCCAATCTTTAATGACCTTATCAATAGCTACGAATTTCATACCTGACGGATTTTTGTTATGTATTAGTTTGAAGTGTTTGGACAATGCGTGTGTCTCTAGGGCTTTCTTAATGTTGGTCACATGTTCAGATACGCGCTTTTTTAGGGTCCTTTTTGTCCTTCCCACGTATTGCCTCCCACTTGGACACTCTATAACATATATTACGTTCTCGGAATTGCAAGATAAAAATTTGCTTATTTTGTGTTTATGTTTATTCACTGTTGATATAATTTTGCTTGTCTTGCGTGGAAATGTAGTAATTCTACAATTTCCACATTGCCCACATCTGTAAAATCCCTCCATGTTTATCCAATTCTGTATAGAGCTTGTCTCTTTTTTCTCTCTTTTAACTGTTGGGGCCACCATATTTCCCAAATTTGGGGCTTTGGTTAAAGTAATACGGGGGGTGATTGGGATTAGGGGTCCTATTGTTTTGTCTTTTTTTTTGTAAATACCAATGTTTACGTATTATTTTCTGAATCTTTTTGTATTCATTATTAAATGGTAATATTATCCTTATTTCCTCTTTGTTAACTTCCTTATCTGTTACTTTTTTTATTTTGAAGAAATCTTCTCTTTACATACTTCTCACTTTGTCTAAAGCTCCATTTATTGATTCTTTGGGATAGTATTTTTCTATGAAAGCTTCTTTCATTTTACTTGCCTCTATTTCGAATTGTTCTTCTACTGTGCAATTGCGCTTGATTCTTTGAAATTGGCCCTGTGGTATGTTCATCAGCCAACTTGGTAAATGGCAACTGTTGTACAGAATATAGCTGTTTCTTGTTGTAGGTTTGATATATGTACAGCTTTTTAGCATTTTGTCCTCTATATAAATTTTTGAATCCAAAAATTCTAAAATCTCTTTACTAATAGTGTGTGTGAATTTTAAATTAAGATCATTAAGATTGATTTCCTGCAAAAAACTGTCTATACTGTTCCTACCTGATTTCCAAATAAAAAGCACGTCATCGATGTACCTCTTCAAGAGCACCAGGTCCGTCCCCAGTCAGGGGACAATGGTCTGTTCCTCCCAATAGGCCATAAAAAGATTGGCATAACTGAGGGCGAACCTGGTGCCCATCGCCGTGCCTTGAGTTTGTAGGTAAAAGTCTATTTGTTCGTCAATCAAACTGCCCTCTTGTCTTAATTGTACATTTACTGCCTGTTTACCCTGTTCATGATTAATAATCGTGTACAAAGATTGTACATCTAGTGTACCCATCCACCAATCTTCCTCAAATTCAACATTTTCTATAATCTTAATAATCTGCGTAGAGTCTTTCTTGTATGATTGAATCTTTTTAACCTTTGGCTGTAATAGAGTGTCAATATATTGTGACAGGTTGGACGTCAATGAATCTATCCCAGACACAATTAGACGTCCAGGTGGGTTATTGCTGTCTTTGTGGATCTTCGGTATACAGTAGAATACCAGTATTCTTGGGTGTTTGTTAAAGAGGACCTTTCACCAGAATAAAACATCTAAACTAACTATACAGACATGTAGAGCGGCGCCCAGGGATCCCCCTGCACTTACTGTTATACCTGGGCGCCGCTCCGTTCGCCCGGTATAGCCTCCGGTATCTTCATAGTTAGGCTCCACCCAGGGGAACTTGACGTCGTCTCTTTCTCCTATGCTGTAGCGCTGGCCAATCGCAGCGCTCAGCTCATAGCCTGAGAGGTTTTTTTTTCTCTCAGGCTATGAGCTGAGCGCTGCGATTGGCCAGCGCTACAGCATGGGAGAAGGAATCGCCCTCAGGTTCCCCTGGGTGGAGCCTAACTACGAAGATACCGGAGGCTATACCGGGCGAACGGAGCGGCGCCCAGGTATAACAGTAAGTGCAGGAGGATCCCTGGGCGCCGCTCTACATGTCTGTATAGTTAGTTTAGATGTTTTATTCTGGTGAAAGGTCCTCTTTAAGTATAAAATTGTATTCTTCATCTTTTAAAATCCCCTTCAATTTCCCTTCTTCACAGAAATTAACTAACTCTATATAAAATTCACCAGTGGGATCTTTTTAATAATTTTTGGTAGGTGTTAGTATCTGACAGCTGTCTGATACATTCTGAATTATATCTTTCTACGTCTTGTATCACTATCGACCCCCCTTTGTTGGCGGGGCGAATGATGATATTGTTATCTTTCTGCAGTTGTTTTAAAGTTGCGATTTCTCCTTTTGTTAGATTTTGACGTCTATATTTGTTAGTATCCTTAATCCTGCGTAAGTCATTCTCTACGCTTTCTTTAAAAGTCGATGACGTGTTTTTTATTTGGAAATTAGGTAGGAACAGTCTAGACAGTTTTTTGCGGGAAATCAATCTAAATGATCTTAATTTAAAAATGTATATAGAGGACAAAATGCTAAAAAGCTGTACATATATCAAACCTACAACAATGTACCAGGCGGATTGAATGATGAGTTTGAACTTTTCGGATTTTTGTGAGAGTGATGGACGCCCACCGTAGATGGTACAACCCCATCCAGTATGTTCATGTCTGGGGGGTTTGGCCCTTTGCGGTGGGCCTCCATCTTTCCATCCTTCCTCCGGTCCGTGAATCCTCAATCCACTCATCCGCCTGGACATTGTTACCCTACCTCAAAATGTAAAGAAAAATAATCTATAAGTAATTTACGAATAGATAGTACAAAGTTAATTATGGATTGTTTGGATATACAAGATTTGAAATTCACAATAACATGTGCGAACAAGTAATAGTATAGATATGAAGGGTTAAGGGGTTAATGGTAATTAACGCCGTAGTCTACATATCTATTGTTATATACTAATGCTTTTATTTAATATTTAATAATAAATTGTATGGTTTCCTGTATATTGAGAGTGCCCAGTATTTTTATTCGAAATGATACAGATATACCCCGATTTCTCTGAAGACACCCAAAATAAGCGTAGGGAGTACTATGAGATAAAGAAATGACTGCGGGAGGCAAATATTCAATATTGTATGATGTACCCTGCTAAGCTAAGAGTTGTCTATAGGGATCCTGTCTCGTTCTTTGGTAAAGCTGCAGACGCCCTTGAATGGTTGGACTCCGTAGAGAAATTGAAATAGGATCCTGGATCAGGTTAGGGGATGAGGTTAGGGGATGGAGGCGGCGGGAGGGGGTGGACGGCCGACTAGCGGGTGGGGCGTAATGTAAGAGGTTGACACGGTGATCCTCACCAGTGAACCAGTTTGGGGCAGTGGGGGGCAGTGGGGGGCAGTGGGGGGCAGGGTCCGGGGGGGGGATTGGGTTTGGGCTCGTGCACAGACGCGGTTGTCGCTATGGGGCAGTGGACGACTCCCTTATAACTGTAAAACGCAATGAATGATAAAGTTCTAACATGGAATGTACAGTACAGACCAAAAGTTTGGACACACCTTCTCATTCAAAGAGTTTTCTTTATTTTCATGACTATGAAGGCATCAAAACTATGAATTAACACATGTGGAATTATATACATAACAAACAAGTGTGAAACAACTGAAAATATGTCATATTCTAGATTCTTCAAAGTAGCCACCTTTTGCTTTGATTACTGCTTTGCACACTCTTGGCATTCTCTTGATGAGCTTCAAGAGGTAGTCCCCTGAAATGGTTTTCACTTCACAGGTGTGCCCTGTCAGGTTTAATAAGTGGGATTTCTTGCCTTATAAATGGGGTTGGGACCATCAGTTGCGTTGAGGAGAAGTCAGGTGGATACACAGTTGATAGTCCTACTGAATAGACTGTTAGAATTTGTATTATGGCAAAAAAAAAAAGCAGCTAAGTAAAGAAAAACGAGTGGCCATCATTACTTTAAGAAATGAAGGTCAGTCAGTCAGCCGAAAAATTGGGAAAACTTTGAAAGTAAGGGCTATTTGACCATGAAGGAGAGTGATGGGGTGCTGCGCCAGAAGACCTGGCCTCCACAGTCACCGGACCTGAACCCAATCGAGATGGTTTGGGGTGAGCTGGACCGCAGAGTGAAGGCAAAAGGGCCAACAAGTGCTAAGCATCTCTGGGAACTCCTTCAAGACTGTTGGAAGTCAATTTCAGGGGACTACCTCTTGAAGCTCATCAAGAGAATGCCAAGAGTGTGCAAAGCAGTAATCAAAGCAAAAGGTGGCTACTTTGAAGAACCTAGAATATGACATATTTTCAGTTGTTTCACACTTGTTTGTTATGTATATAATTCCACATGTGTTAATTCATAGTTTTGATGCCTTCATAGTCATGAAAATAAAGAAAACTCTTTGAATGAGAAGGTGTGTCCAAACTTTTGGTCTGTACTGTACGTGGGCTTGGGGATAGAACAAAGCGGATTATAGTCTTTCATTTGATCTCTAGACATCTTCCTGCAATTGTAGCATTGCTGGAAACACACGCATCACCAGAGATCCCCGAATATCTAATGAAGAAATGGGCGAAGTGTCAGTTCCACTCCAGCTTTTCGTCATATTCCCGCGGGGTCAGTGTATATGTGCATAAAAATGTTGACTATGTACCCCTGGAACATCGGATTGATAAAGACGGGAGATTCGTCTTCCTTTATGGCCGATGGAATGGTCGGAATTGCATTCTGGCTTTTTTGTATATCCCCCCTCCATTTGCCATACAGTCCTTAAGCAACTCGCTACGTTCGTATATAGCAGAGAGCGGTGCTCGGTATTAGTATCCGGGGATTTTAACTGCGTTCTAGATCCCGAATTGGACAGAATGTCCAATGTTGCAAAATATAATCAGGGAAAACACTCATTACTTCTAGGGTTTTGCCAAGAAACAAGGCTAATGGATATCTTGTGGGCGTTGTATGGCAATAGACAGGCTTTTTCATGCTTCAGTAAGACATACAATGCCATGTCCAGAATTGATATTGCCATTGCAAACAGTGAGATAACCGCCTTAATTGTGAAAATGAAATATGAGATTCGCGGAATTTCAGATCACTCGCCGATTTTGATAGTCATTAAGACAGGGAGACACTAGTGCCAGACCCTTCAGATTGAATGCACACTGGTTATCTATTGTACAGGATCAAGATAGGATCAAGATAGGATAAATAAGGAACTAGCCCACTTTTGGAGACAAAACATAGGATCAACACACATTCATTTTGTGTGGGCCGCGATGAAGGCATATCTCCGTGGTCTATACTATAGTATAATCAAAGTAAAAAGAGCAGAGTTCTTTAAAGAGGAAAAATGGTTGGAAGACAATGTAACATATTTGGAAGGGATGCTTAGAACAAACAATGATGAGAATACGTGGGTTAAGCTTAAAATAGCTAAAGATAAGTATATAAATTACCTGACGAAGAAGGCACAGAATAAACTGTTCTTTCAAGGCTATGATCACTTTTGCGAGGCGGGTAAGCCAGGTAAACTTTTAGTCTCCATAATATCTAACCAAAGGGGCTGCAAAAAAATCTGGCAAATTCAAACAAGTGACGGCCGCACTTTGGATAAACCAGAGGAAATTGAGGGAGAATTCGTAAAATAACCTACACTCACCTAAAGAATTATTAGGAACACCATACTAATACGGTGTTGGACCCCCTTTTGCCTTCAGAACTACTTTAATTCTACATGGCATTGATTCAACAAGGTGCTGATAGCATTCTTTAGAAATGTTGGCCCATATTGATAGGATAGCATCTTGCAGTTGATGGAGATTTGAGGGATGCACATCCAGGGCACGAAGCTCCCATTCCACCACATCCCAAAGATGCTCTATTGGGTTGAGATCTGGTGACTGTGGGGGCCATTTTAGTACAGTGAACTCATTGTCATGTTCAAGAAACCAATTTGAAATGATTCAAGCTTTGTAACATGGTGCATTATCCTGCTGGAAGTAGCCATCAGAGGATGGATACATGTTCTCATTCTGTTTACGCCAAATTCGGACTCTACCATTTGAATGTTTTAACAGAAATCGAGACTCATCAGACCAGGCAACATTTTTCCAGTCTTCAACAGTCCAATTTTGGTGAGCTCGTGCAAATTGTAGCCTCTTTTTCCTATTTGTAGTAGAGATGAGTGGTACCCGGTGGGGTCTTCTGCTGTTGTAGCCCATCCGCCTCAAGGTTGTTGTGGCTTCACAAATGCTTTGCTGCATACCTCGGTTGTAACGAGTGGTTATTTCAGTCAACGTTGCTCTTCTATCAGCTTGAATCAGTCGACCCATTCTCCTCTGTCCTCTAGCATCCACAGGATGTTTTTCCCTTTTCACACCATTCTTTGTAAACCCTAGAAATGGTTGTGCGTGAAAATCCCAGTAACTGAGCAGATTGTGAAATACTCAGACCGGCCCGTCTGGCACCAACAACCATTCCACGCTCAAAATTGCTTAAATCACCTTTCTTTCCCATTCTGACATTCAGTTTAGAGTTCATGAGATTGTCTTGACCAGGACCACAACCCTAAATGCATTGAAGCAACTGCCATGTGATTGGTTGACTAGATAATTGCATTAATGAGAAATAGAACAGGTGTTCCTAATAATTCTTTATGTGAGTGTATATCGCTCTGAGATAAACGATAAAGAGCCACTTATAGAGGACTACTTGCAGCAAATTAGGATCCCTGCACTTGCAGAACAGGACTCGGCACTCCTGAATTCCCCAATTCTTCTGAGTGAGTTGCAGGAAGTTGTATCCGGAATTCAGGAGTCTCCAGTCCCTGGATCGGACGGCCTCCCGTTTGGCATATATAAGTGCCACGGGGAGGTCCTCCTGCCAGGACTATTGCAGGTACTAAATGAATCCTGTATTGCAGGGAAACTGCCCCCATCATTAATGGAGCCAATCATTACATTGATTTTGAAGAAAGGGAAAGATGGAAATAAAGTGGATGCATACCGACCCATATCATTACTCAATTCAGACTACAAGATAGTCGCTAAGGTCCTCGCAAATAGACAAAAAAAAAGTAATAAAGGGGCTAGTACACGTAGATCAGACGGGGTTTATCCCCGGGCGACAGATCCAGACGAACATACGCAGGATTTTCCTGAATATACAGACAGGAGGGGGGGAGGACTGCTCCATCCTGTCTTTGGATGCCACCAACGCCTTCGACAGGGTGGAGTGGTCCTTCCTATGGCAGACCATGTACAAGATGAATCTGGGGAAAAGTTTAATTGAATGGGACCGAATGTTATACAATGGTCCAATGATGGATGGAGGGAGACTAGTATTTATTCTAGTTTTTCTTATACATTCTTTATGTATGTTATCGTGATGGTAACACTTTGTAGATGTAATATGCAGTTAGTGTTTCTTTTCTCATTTGCATTTGTATATGTTATTAGAAAATAATAAAGAAATTTTGAAAAAAATAAAATAAAATAAAAAGTTATCACCACATAAAGTGACACATGTCAGATTTGCAAAAAATGGCCTGGTCCTTAAGGTGAAAAATGGCAAGCTCCTGAAGGGGTTAATGTAAAAAATTAAACACACTGCAGATTTTCTAAGGCTCGTGTAACAGAAGCAGACCTATTGAACTTCTCTACATTGTGTAATTTAGAACACAAAATCAATCTAAAAACATCTGGCAGTTATCAAGGTCACGGCGATGACATTAATGAATAGTACACCAAGTAGATGTAAGACAATTACAATAAGCGCCAGTTACTATGGAGATACATTTCTACATTCATCTTCCTTCCATCCTATGGCATGTTGAGTAAAATGTATATATATATATATATATATATATATATATATATATATGTGTGTGTGTGAAATTTTTACAGAGTGTGTGGGTTTTTGTCTGTGAGTTTATCAACTGTATTGTTCAGAACACCCCTTTCATCCCAGCAGTAAGTAGGACCAGTCCAAAGACAAAATAAACTCTTCAGGGGTTCACTTTCCAATTAAGATGATCTTTCAGAGGCAGAACTCATTAGCTGCACACTGTCTAGTGTCTCAAATGCAATTACTCATCCTCTCAGCATTCCTATTGGTACTTCACTACCTTTTCTGCTGTTGAGGAATTGATCAAGGACTTCATTTACAAGCACGACCAACAATGTGACTGAGACCATTGGCATGATATTCAAGGAGAAAAGGACAAATGCTTCTTTTCAACTATTTACTACTTATGTGACAGAGCAGTTTAATTTTGACCACGCTCTTTATTACCATCGGCTACCAACCGTTTACCCGTAGCCATATGCTTCACTGTCACAGTGACATTACTAATGCTATCTTGGTGTTAGTAAAGGGGTTGGATAGAGTTCTTGGAGACCTCAGACTTCAGACTGTCATTCATGACTTTCCATGGCAACCTGAGAACTTTTGATCGGGGTAGAATTTATTCCTACCTGATTTGAATCTGCCGCCTGTTTCTTTAGAATAGGACACAAATCAAATTTCAGGAAATTCACTCATTTTTAGTATTCAATAAGGTTTAACCACTACAGCACCGCTGCTGTACATGTACGACAGAAGTGTGAGGTTTAAATATGGAGCACGCTTGTGAGCGCAGTGGGCAGTATAGCCTCTGGGTTTCTATTGTTTTAAACAGCAGAGAACTGTGGCTAATGTCTGGAATTAACGATAATGCAGACATTTAACCCCTCAGATGACATGGTCAATTTGGACCACGGAATCTGAGGCAGCTTTCTCTGGGAGCACATTGATTTCCTGCGCTGATGACAGGGCTCCATAAGAACATAGCAAATTTATTATATATTGCAATGATAAGTCATTAGAGTTTAAGGGAGGAGAAATCTGAAGATCACATGTTCAGGTCGCCTATGGAGACTAAAAAAAGTAATCAAAAGTTTTTAAAAATATAAAAAAAACAAATAAAATGAAAATCCACCTCCTTTCCCCATAATAAAAATAATTAAACAAAATCTAAACAACACAGGTATCGCCACATACCAAAACGTCTGTACTGTTAAAATATAAATGTACTTATACTGTTCAGAGAACGCCTTAAAGAGGACCTTTCATCTGCTTTAATTATAGGAGCTAAATACCTGTACTTGCAGTTTTTTTTTTTTTTTATCGCTCCTACATCCCAATGCGCCCTCCTGAAGTTTTTGCGCTCATACTATGCTAATACTGAGCATCGGAACAGGGAGGAGGAGATGCCAGGGTTTCTCAATGGGCGTCTCATTCTCCCTGGCTGTGCCACGATCCAATTACATCGGAGAGCATCACAGCCAGGGAGACGCCCATTGAGAAACCCTGGTGTCTCCTCCTCCCTGTTACGATGGTCAGTATTTGCATACTGAGCGCAAGAACTTCAGGTGAGCACAGTGGGGCGTAGGGGCGATGTTTAAAAAAAAAACTGGGTGGCAGCATCAATGGGTGGGGGGGGGAGTACCCCATAAGTACAGGTATTTAGCTCCTATAAGTAAAACAGATGAAAGGTTCTCTTTAATTGGAAAAAAAAAATCAAAATGGCCAATTTGACTTTTATTGTTGTTGGTGCTACACCTCCCTAAAGAAATTGAATAAAAAGTGATCAAAAAGTCACACAGTCTAAAATGTTATCACTGATTACTACAAATGTCCCTGAAAAATGTAATAATGTAATGAGGGGCAGAATATGTTTTTTTTTTTTTTAAGTATTAAACCACAAGAAAAACTGTACAAATGCAGTATCACTGTAATCATACTGACCCAGAGAATGAAGGCAACATGTCAGTTTTACCACATAGGAAATGCCGTAAAAATGAAATCCATAAAATTGTGTGGATTTGTGTTTTTTTTGTGATTTAACCTAGGACATATGATTTGGTGCTATCCTATTCTGTTACTTAACATAGTCTTTGGTGTTCCTCAAAGTAACCACAACTAGGGATGAGCGAACCTGAACTGTATAGTTCGGGTTCGTACCGAATTTTGGGGTGTTCGTGACACGGACCCGAACCCGAACATTTACGTAAAAGTCCGGGTTCGGGTTCGGTGTTCGCCGCTTTCTTGGCGCTTTTTGAAAGGCTGCAAAGCAGCCAATCAACAAGCGTCATGCTACTTGCCCCAAGAGGCCATCACGGCCATGCCTACTAATGTCATGGCTGTGATTGGCCAGTGCAGCATGTGACCCAGCCTCTATTTAAGCTTGGGTCACGTAGCGCCGCACGTCACTCTGCTCTGATCAGTGTAGGGATAGGAAGCAGCTGCTGCTGTTAGGGCCAGATTAGGCAGTGATTTACTCATCAAAAACACTTACTGAAGTGATCGATCTACAGCTGTGTATCATTCAACTTCTGCTAGTTAATTGCTCATTGTTTTTAGGCTGCCCAGAGCGTTTTTTGTCACTTTTTTCTGGGGTGATCGGCGGCCATTTTGTGTCTTGTGGTGCGCCAGCACAAGCTGCCACCAAGTCCATTTAACCATCGATAGTGTGGTTTTTATTTTGCTATATCCTACATCAGGGGCTTGGCTGTGCTTGCTATTGTATTGAGGGGTGAAAAACAATTGCCAAAATAGCAGTACCCTAAATCTGGTGTTTCAGCTGTGGCTAGCCAATTGTAATACTGTCTGCTGTCTGGCAAAGGATATATTTTTTTCTGGGTTGAAATACAATTCCCAAATTAGCAATTCACTAAATCAGTGGTTTCTGCTGTATCAGGCCAAGTTTAAATCTATCCATAAAAGGGTATATTACATTGAAGGTGCTGATAGTGTCATCCTCAATAACTTCAAACGCTACCATGCATCTCCAAGTCTAATTCTGTCCGTAAAGGGATACCTGTCATCCATCCAGAGCCTAAATACTAGGCCTACAATTTATATTCAGCTAAATCCGAGGTTACTGCTGTGGCTGGTCAAGTTAATTAGTGTCCGTCAAAGCACAGTTTTTGTTCTGGGTTGAAATACAATTCCCAAATTAGCAATTCCCTAAATCTGTGGTTTCTGCTGTAGCAGGCCAAGTTTAAATCTATCCATAAAAGGGTATATTACATTGAAGGTGCTGATAGGGTTATTCTCAATAACTTCACACACTACTACCATGCATCTCCAAGTGTAATTCTGTCCGTAAAGGGATACTGTCATCCATCCAGGGCCTAAATACTAGGCCTACAATTTATATTCAGCTAAATCCGAGGTTACTGCTGTGGCTGGTCAAGTTATTTAGTTTCCATCAAAGCACAGTTTTTGTTCTGGGTTGAAATACAATTCCCAAATTAGCAATTCCCTAAATCAGTGGTTTCTGCTGTAGCAGGCCAAGTTTAACCACCTCAGCCCCCAGTGCTTAAACACCCTGAAAGACCAGGCCACTTTTTACACTTCTGACCTACACTACTTTCACCGTTTATTGCTCGGTCATGCAACTTACCACCCAAATGAATTTTACCTCCTTTTCTTCTCACTAATAGAGCTTTCATTTGGTGGTATTTCATTGCTGCTGACATTTTTACTTTTTTTGTTATTAATCGAAATTTAACGATTTTTTTGCAAAAAAATGACATTTTTCACTTTCAGTTGTAAAATTTTGCAAAAAAAACGACATCCATATAGAAATTTTGCTCTAAATTTATAGTTCTACATGTCTTTGATAACAAAAAAAATGTTTGGGTAAAAAAAAAAATGGTTTGGGTAAAAGTTATAGCGTTTACAAACTATGGTACAAAAATGTGAATTTCCGCTTTTTGAAGCAGCTCTGACTTTCTGAGCACCTGTCATGTTTCCTGAGGTTCTACAATGCCCAGACAGTACAAACACCCCACAAATGACCCCATTTCTGAAAGTACACACCCTAAGGTATTCGCTGATGGGCATAGTGAGTTCATAGAACTTTTTATTTTTTGTCACAAGTTAGCGGAAAATGATGATTTTTTTTTTTTTTTTCTTACAAAGTCTCATATTCCACTAACTTGTGACAAAAAATAAAAAGTTCTATGAACTCACTATGCCCATCAGCGAATACCTTGGGGTCTCTTCTTTCCAAAATGGGGTCACTTGTGGGGTAGTTATACTGCCCTGGCATTCTAGGGGCCCAAATGTGTGGTAAGGAGTTTGAAATCAAATTCTGTAAAAAATGACCTGTGAAATCCGAAAGGTGCTCTTTGGAATATGGGCCCCTTTGCCCACCTAGGCTGCAAAAAAGTGTCACACATCTGGTATCTCCGTACTCAGGAGAAGGTGGGGAATGTGTTTTGGGGTGTCATTTTATATATACCCATGCTGGGTGAGAGAAATATCTTGGCAAAAGACAACTTTTCCCATTTTTTTATACAAAGTTGTCATTTGACCAAGATATTTATCTCACCCAGCATGGGTATATGTAAAAAGACACCCCAAAACACATTCCTCAACTTCTCCTGAGTACGGGGATACCAGATGTGTGACACTTTTTTGCAGCCTAGGTGGGCAAAGGGGCCCATATTCCAAAGAGCACCTTTCGGATTTCACTCCTCATTTTTTCCTGAATTTGATTTCAAACTGCTTACCACACATTTGGGCCCCTAGAATACCAGGGCAGTATAACTACCCCACAAGTGACCCCATTTTGGAAAGAAGACACCCCAAGGTATTCCGTGAGGGGCATGGCGAGTTCCTAGAATTTTTTATTTTTTGTCACAAGTTAGTGGAAAATGATTTTTTTTTTTTTTTTTTTTTCATACAAAGTCTCATATTCCACAAACTTGTGACAAAAAATAAAAACTTCCATGAACTCACTATGCCCATCAGCGAATACCTTGGGGTCTCTTCATTCCAAAATGGGGTCACTTGTGGGGTAGTTATACTGCCCTGGCATTCTAGGGGCCCAAATGTGTGGTAAGTAGGTAAATGACCTGTGAAATCCGAAAGGTGCTCTTTGGAATGTGGGCCCCTTTGCCCACCTAGGCTGCAAAAAAGTGTCACACATCTGGTATCTCTGTATTCAGGAGAAGTTGAGGAATGTGTTTTAGGGTGTCTTTTTACATATACCCATGCTGGGTGAGATAAATATCTTGGTCAAATGCCAACTTTGTATAAAAAAATGGGAAAAGTTGTCTTTTGCCAAGATATTTCTCTCACCCAGCATGGGTATATGTAAAATGACACCCCAAAACACATTCCCCAACTTCTCCCGATTACGGAGATACCAGATGTGTGACACTTTTTTGCAGCCTAGGTGGGCAAAGGGGCCCATATTCAAAAGAGCACCTTTCGGATTTCACAGGTCATTTTTTACAGAATTTGATTTCAAACTCCTTACCACACATTTGGGCCCCTAGAATGCCAGGGCAGTATAACTACCCCACAAGTGACCCCATTTTGGAAAGAAGAGACCCCAAGGTATTCGCTGATGGGCATAGTGAGTTCATGGAACTTTTTATTTTTTGTCACAAGTTAGTGGAATATGAGACTTTGTATGAAAAAAAAAAAAAAAAAAAATAAGCATTTTCCACTAACTTGTGACAAAAAATAAAAAATTCTAGGAACTCGCCATGCCCCTCACGGAATACCTTGGGGTGTCTTCTTTCCAAAATGGGGTCACTTGTGGGGTAGTTATACTGCCCTGGCATTTTCCAGGGGCCCTAATGTGTGGTAAGTAGGTAAATGACCTGTGAAATCCTAAAGGTGCTCTTTGGAATATGGGCCCCTTTGCCCACCTAGGCTGCAAAAATGTGTCACACATGTGGTATCGCCGTATTCAGGAGAAGTTGGGGAATGTGTTTTGGGGTGTCATTTTACATATACCCATGCTGGGTGAGAGAAATATCTTGGCAAAAGACAACTTTTCCCATTTTTTTATACAAAGTTGGCATTTGACCAAGATATTTCTCTCACCCAGCATGGGTATATGTAAAATGACACCCCAAAACACATTCCCCAACTTCTCCTGAGTACGGCGATACCAGATGTGTGACACTTTTTTGCAGCCTAGATGCGCAAAGGTGCCCAAATTCCTTTTAGGAGGGCATTTTTAGACATTTGGATACCAGACTTCTTCTCACGCTTTGGGACCCCTAGAATGCCAGGGCAGTAAAAAATACCCCACATGTGACCCCATTTTGGAAAGAAGACACCCCAAGGTATTCAATGAGGGGCATGGCGAGTTCATAGAATTTATTTTTTTTTTGGCACAAGTTAGCGGAAATTGATATTTTTATTTTTTTTCTCACAAAGTCTCCCGTTCCGCTAACTTGGGACAAAAATTTCAATCTTTCATGGACTCAATATGCCCCTCACGGAATACCTAGGGGTGTCTTCTTTCCGAAATGGGGTCACATGTGGGGTATTTATACTGCCCTGGCATTCTAGGGGCCCTAAAGCGTGAGAAGAAGTCTGGAATATAAATGTCTAAAAAATTTTACGCATTTGGATTCCGTGAGGGGTATGGTGAGTTCATGTGAGATTTTATTTTTTGACACAAGTTAGTGGAATATGAGACTTTGTAAGAAAAAAAAAAAAAAATTCCGCTAACTTGGGCCAAAAAAATATCTGAATGGAGCCTTACAGAGGGGTGATCAATGACAGGGGGGTTGATCAATGACAGGGGGGTTGATCAATGACAGGGGGGTGATCAATGACAGGGGGGTGATCAGGGAGTCTATATGGGGTGATAACCACAGTCATTGATCACGCCCGTGTAAGGCTTCATTCAGACGTCCGGATGCGTTTTGTGGATCCGATCCATCTATCAGTGCATTCGTAAAAATCATGCGGACATCTGAATGGAGCTTTACAGGGGGGTAATCAATGACAGGGGGGTAATCAATGACAGGGGGGTAATCAATGACAGGGGGGTGATCAGGGAGTCTACATGGGGTGATCACCACAGTCATTGATCACGCCCCTGTAAGGCTTCATTCAGACGTCCGGATGCGTTTTGCGGATCCGATCTATCTATCAGTGCATCCGTAAAAATCATGCGGACGTCTGAATGGAGCTTTACAGGGGGGTAATCAATGACAGGGGGGTAATCAATGACAGGGGGGTGATCAGGGAGTCTATATGGGGTGATCACCACAGTCATTGATCATGCCCCTGTAAGGCTTCATTCAGACGTCCGGATGCGTTTTGCGGATCCGATCCATCTATCAGTGCATCCGTAAAAATCATGCGGACATCTGAATGGAGCTTTACAGGGGGGTAATCAATGACAGGGGGGTGATCACCACAGTCATTGATCATGCCCCTGTAAGGCTTCATTCAGACGACCGGATGCGTTTTGCGGATCCGATCCATGTATCAGTGCATCCGTAAAAATCATGCGGACATCTGAATGGAGCTTTACAGGGGGGTGATCAGGGAGTCTATATGGGGTGATCACCACAGTCATTGATCATGCCCCTGTAAGGCTTCATTCAGACGTCCGGATGCGTTTTGCGGATCCGATCCATCTATCAGTGGATCCGTAAAAATCATGCGGACGTCTGAATGGAGCTTTACAGGGGGGTAATCAATGACAGGGGGGTAATCAATGACAGGGGGGTGATCAGGGAGTCTATATGGGGTGATCACCACAGTCATTGATCACGCCCCTGTAAGGCTTCATTCAGACGTCCGGATGCGTTTTGCGGATCCGATCCATCTATCAGTGTATCCGTAAAAATCATGCGGACGTCTGAATGGAGCTTTACAGGGGGTTGATCAATGACAGGGGGGTAATCAATGACAGGGGGGTGATCAGGGAGTCTATATGGGGTGATCAGGGGTGATTAGGGGTGATCAGGGGCTAATAAGGGGTTAATAAGTGACGGGGGGGGGGTGTAGTGTAGTGTAGTGGTGCTTGGTGCTACTTTACTGAGCTACCTGTGTCCTCTGGTGGTCGATCCAAACAAAGGGGACCACCAGAGGACCAGGTAGCAGGTATATTAGACGCTGTTATCAAAACAGCGTCTAATATACCTGTTAGGGGTTAAAAAAAACACATCTCCAGCCTGCCAGCGAACGATCGCCGCTGGCAGGCTGGAGATCAACTCTCTTACCTTCCGTTCCTGTGAGCGCGCGCGCCTGTGTGCGCGCGTTCACAGGAAGTCTCGCGTCTCGCGAGATGACGCGTATATGCGTGACTGTGCGCAGGGCTGCCACCTCCGGAACGCGATCCTGCGTTAGGCGGTCCGGAGGTGGTTAAAGGGCTTTTGTCACCCCACTAAACAGATTTTTTTTTTTTGTGTACTTATAATCCCTATCCTGCGATATTGCTATACCTTATGTTATTAATAATTTTCGTTCAGTAGATTTTGCAAAAAACGTACTTTTATGATATGCTAATTATCTTTCTACCAGCAAGTAGGGCGTCTACTTGCTGGTAGCAGCCGCAGAAAACCGCCCCCTTCTCTTGAGAAGACGTCATCGGCGCAGGTGCACTGAGGGAGTGCTGAGGAGGCGAGCCGCCTTATCTCAGAGCGCCTGCGCCGAATCAACACAGGTGCGCGATTTTTGAAATGCTGACAGGGTTGGCCGGAGGAGGAGATCGCGGTTGGCCCTGTCAATCAACAATAGGAGGGGGCGGTTTTCTGCAGCTGCTACCAGCAAGTAGACGCCCTACTTGCTGGTAGAAAGGTAATTAGCATATCATAAAAGTACGTTTTTTGCAAAATCTACTGAACGAAAATTATTAATAACATAAGGTATAGCAATATCGCAGGATAGGGATTATAAGTACACAAAAAAAAAAAATCTGTTTAGTGGGGTGACAGAAGCCCTTTAAATCTATCCATAAAAGGGTATATTACATTGAAGGTGCTGATAGGGTCATTCTCAATAACTTCACACACGCTACCGTGCATCTCCAAGTCTAATTCTGTCCGTAAAGGGATACCTGTCATCCATCCAGGGCCTAAATATTAGGCCTACAATTTATATTCAGCTAAATCCGAGGTTACTGCTGTGGCTGGTCAAGTTAATTAGTGTCCGTCAAAGCACAGTTTTTGTTCTGGGTTAAAATACAATTCCCAAATTAGCAATTCCCTAAATAGATAGCCAGATAGTGTTAGGTGCCTGTAAAAAAAGGCCTGAATTTGAATTTAATAAATTGAGCCAAATAATGAGGAAAACATCTAGTAAGGGACGCGGACGCGGACATGGTTGTGGTGGTGTTAGTGGACCCTCTGGTCCTGGGAGAGGACGTGGCCGTTCTGCCACAGCCACACGTCCTAGTGTACCAACTACCTCAGGTCCCAGTAGACGCCAGAATTTACAGCGATATTTGGTGGGGCCCAATGCCGTTCTAAGGATGGTAAGGCCGGAGCAGGTACAGGCATTAGTCAATTGGGTGGCCGACAGTTGATCCAGCACGTTCACATTATCACCCACCCAGTCTTCTGCAGAAAGCGCACAGATGGCGACTGAAAACCAAGCCCATCAGTCTGTCACATCACCCCCATGCATATCAGGGAAACTGTCTGAGCCTCAACTTATGCAGCAGTCTCTTATGCTGTTTGAAGACTCTGCTGGCAGGGTTTCTCAAGGGCATCCACCTAGCCCTTCCCCAGCGGTGGAAGATATAGAATGCACTGACGCACAACCACTTATGTTTCCTGATGATGAGGACATGGGAATAATGTAAGATGGAGAAACAGCCACTGATTCTTGAATGCTGTTTCTGAGACTGTCATTCTATTTTCTGCCACAAGAGGCTGCTGCTTCCCCACACAGCGAAGTTACTGCCGGATCTATATATGTAAAACAGATGATGACTCATGCTGTGGGCCAGAGAGAGAGGAGATGGTGACAAGAGGAGACATGTTTATGCAGAGACTGATGACAGGATCCAGTGCCATCCTCAGGTCTGTGGACTTGGAGCGGTCAAAGTCACTGTAAGAAATGACTGATGCCTGTCAGCAATGCAGATGTTGTCAAGGAAGAAAGGATCGGTTCCCGGAAGGTCAGTGGGACAGTGGAATGTGGGTACAGACCCTGTGAGGCCTCATGGTGGATGGAAGGACCTGCGAGTTGGTGTAAGTCCCCATCGGATAAGGACCAGGCCAGGGTCAGCGATCCAGAAGGCTTCCCAGAGAGAGAGAGAGAGAGGACTGGGTCCCGGAAGGCTGGAAGAGCCGTGGAACAGTTGGAGTTACCAGGAGAGGTGGAGTTGCTCAGCTTGGAGAAGAAGAAGTCCGCCATTTTGTGAGCTGCATGAGAGAACCGTGTGGATCCGGATTCTGTTCGCAGGAATGAGTATCGGCGTCAGGAAGCTGATCGGAACAGAGGGTCAGAGTACAGGTTCTGCAGGATCACATATTGTGGCAGGGACTTGCTGTCTGTCTGGAGCAACCAGTAAACACAGGACATACCCAGGTCAGTGACTTAGCGGCACGGTTATTGACTTGCAGGCTCTGGCGTGTGCGTCAGCGGTCAGGTCCGTTACCCTGCGGCACAGTATCGACTTGCGGGCTCTGCTGTGTACGCCGCTTTGGGTACGGTTTTTCTGTTGGGCTGGTACCGTGACTCTGAGCCTGGGGTATAGGGTATTCTGGACACTCCACTGTTGCTACACTACAAGGCCACGCCAGCGTCCAGGCTGGGAGTACTCAGGGGATATGAACAGTGTCATTTGGGGGCAAGAGAAAGGAATGTGACGTGTTCATTGTATTTGATATACACTGCTCAAAAAAATAAAGGGAACACAAAAATAACACATCCTAGATCTGAATTAATTAAATATTCTTCTAAAATACTTTGTTCTTTACATAGTTGAATGTGCTGACAACAAAATCACACAAAAATAAAAAAAATGGAAATCAAATTTTTCAACCCATGGAGGTCTGGATTTGGAGTCACACTCAAAATTAAAGTGGAAAAACACACTACAGGCTGTTCCAACTTTGATGTAATGTCCTTAAAACAAGTCAAAATGAGGCTCAGTAGTGTGTGTGGCCTCCACGTGCCTGTATGACCTCCCTACAACGCCTGTGCATGCTCCTGATGAGGTGGCGGACAGACTCCTGAGGGATCTCCTCCCAGACCTGGACTAAAGCATCTGCCAACTCCTGGACAGTCTGTGGTGCAACGTGATGTTGGTGGATAGAGCGAGACATGATGTCCCAGATGTGCTCAATTGGATTCAGGTCTGGGGAACGGGCGGGCCAGTCCATAGCATCAATGCCTTCGTCTTGCAGGAACTGCAGACACACTCCAGCCACATGAGGTCTAGCATTGTCTTGCATTAGGAGGAACCCAGGGCCAAGCGCACCAGCATATGGTCTCACAAGGGGTCTGAGGATCTCATCTCGGTACCTAATGGCAGTCAGGCTACCTCTGGCGAGCACATGGAGGGCTGTGCCGCCCTCCAAAGAAATGCCACCCCACACTATTACTGACCCAATGCCAAACCGGTCATGCAGGAGGATGTTGCAGGCAGCAGAACGTTCTCCACGGCGTCTCCAGACTCTGTCACGTCTGTCACATGTACTCAGTGTAAACCTGCTTTCATCTGTGAAGAGCACAGGGCGCCAGTGGCGAATTTGCCAATCTTGGTGTTCTGTGGCAAATGCCAAACGTCCTGCACGTTGTTGGGCTGTAAGCACAACTCCCACCTATGGATGTCGGGCCCTCATATCACCCTCATGGAGTCTGTTTCTGACCGTTTGAGCAGACACATGCACATTTGTGGCCTGCTGGAGGTCATTTTGCAGGGCTCTGGCAGTGCTCCTCCTGTTCCTCCTTGCACAAAGGCGGAGGTAGCGGTCCTGCTGCTGGGTTGTTGCCCTCCTACGGCCTCCTCCACGTCTCTTGATGTACTGGCCTGTCTCCTGATAGCGCCTCCATGCTCTGGACACTACGCTGACAGACACAGCAAACCTTCTTGCCACAGCACATCGCATTGATGTGCCATCCTGGATAAGCTGCACTACCTGAGCCACTTGTGTGGGTCGTAGACTCCGTCTCATGCTACCACTAGAGTGAAAGCACCGCCAGCATTCAAAAGTGACCAAAACATCAGCCAGGAAGCATAGGAATTGAGAAGTGGTCTGTGGTCACCACCTTCAGAACCACTCCTTTATTGGGGGTGTCTTGCTAATTGCCTATAATTTCCACCTGTTGTCTATCCCATTTGCACAACAGCATGTGAAATTGATTGTCACTCAGTGTTGCTTCCTAAGTGGGCAGTTTGATTTCACAGAAGTGTGATTGACTTGGAGTTACATTGTGTTGTTTAAGTGTTCCCTTTATTTTTTTGAGCAGTGTATATGTGATATATACTCTCTATACTTTCGGTTGTAATATCTGTTTATACCACTGTTCATTAAAGTTAATGTTTTTGCATCAGGAGCTGGTGTCCGTGTCGCTTTCCTTATTGCATGACTTCGCTGTATCCTGGGGGTCCCTCCCCGGTTCACAGTCTTACAATACCACCTCAGCACGTCTCTGATGATGATGAAACACAGGTGCCAACTGCTGCGTCTTTCTGCAGTGTGCAGACCGAACAGGAGGTCAGGGAGGATCACTGGGTGGAAGACGATGCAGGGGACGATGAGGTCCTAGACCCCACATGGAATGAAGGTCGTGCCACTGACTTTTGGAGGAAGAGGCAGTGGTGAGACCGAGCCAACAGCGTAGCAAAAGAGGGAGCAGTGGGCAAAAGCAGAACACCCGCCACCAAGAGAGTTCGCCTGCTACTGGCCACCGCCACCTGGGACCGAGCACCCCAAAGGCAGCTTCAAGGAGTTCCCTGGCGTGGCAGTTCTTCAAACAATGTGCTGATGACAAGACGCTGTGCCATCAGAGCCTGAAGCGAGGCATTAACGTTCTGAACCTTAGCACAACCTGCATGACCAGGCATCTGCATGCAAAGCATGAACTGCAGTGAAGTAAACACCTTAAAAACAAGGAACTCACTCAGGCTCCCCCTGCTACCTCTTCTGCTGCTGCCTCGGCCTCTTCCTCCGCCTCTGGAGGAACGTTGGCACCTGCCGCCCAGCAAACAGAGGATGTACCACCAACACCACCACCTCCGTCACCAAGCATCTCCACCATGTCACACGGCAGCGTTCAGCACTCCATCTCACAACTGGGTCTCCAAATTGTCCACGTGGCCAGAGCTAGCCTTTTATGCCTTGGAGGTGCTGGCCTGCCCGGCGGCCAGCGTTTTGTCTGAACGTGTATTCAGCACGGCAGGGGGCGTCATTACAGACAAACGCAGCCGCCTATCCACAGCCAATGTGGACAAGCTGACGTTCATAAAAATGAACCAGGCATGAATCCCACAGGACCTGTCCATCCCTTGTGCAGATTAAACATTTATAACTACCTCCCCTTAACAATATATTCTTGTACTCCAGGGCACTTCATTCAAACCTCTTTTTTTAACTTTACTATTATATTGCGGGGCAACCCAAAGTTGAATGAACCTCTCCTCTGTCTGGGTGCCGGGGCCTAAATATCTGCCAGTGGCCTGTTCCAGTAGTGAGTGACATGCAGCCTGATTCTCTGCAATGGGACCTCTCTCCTCTGTCTGGGTGCCGGGGCCTAAATCTCTGACAGTGGCCTGTTCCAGTGGTGGGTGACATGAAGCCTGATTCTCTGCAATGGGACTTCTCTCCTCTGTCTGGGTGCCGGGGCCTAAATATCTGACAGTGGCCTGTTCCAGTAGTGGGTGACATAAAGCCTGATTCTCTGCAATGGGACCTCTTTTCTCTGTCTCGGTGCCGGGGCCTAAATATCTGACAATGGCCTGTTTCAGTGGTGGGTGACGTGAAGCCTGATTCTCTGCTATGACATGAAGCCTGATTCTCTGCTATGGGACCTCTCTCCTCTGTCTGGGTGCCGGGGCCTAAATATCTGACAGTGGTCTGTTCCAGTGGTGGGTGACATGAAGCCTGATTCTCTGCAATGGGACCTCTCTCCTCTGTCTGGGTGCCAGGGCCTAAATATCTGACAATGGCCTGTTCCAGTGGTGGGTGACGTGAAGCCTGATTCTCTGCTATGACATGAAGCCTGATTCTCTGCTATGGGACCTCTCGCCTCTGTCTGGGTGCCGGGGCCTAAATATCTGACAATGAATGGCCTGTTCCAGTGGTGGGTGACGTGAAGCCTGATTCTCTTCTATGACATGAAGCCTGATTCTCTGCTATGGGACCTCTCTCCTCTGTCTGGGTGCCGGGGCCTAAATATCTGACAGTGGCCTGTTCCAGTGGTGGGTGACATGAAGCCTGATTCTCTGCAATGGGACCTCTCTCCTCTGTCTGGCTGCCGGGGCCTAAATATCTGACAGTGGCCTGTTCCAGTGGTGGGTAACATGAAGCCTGATTCTCTGCAATGGGACCTCTCTCCTCTGTCTGGGTGCCGGGGCCTAAATATCTGACAGTGGCCTGTTCCAGTGGTGGGTGACATTAAGTCTGATTCTCTGCAATGGGACCTCTCTCCTCTGTCTGGGTACCGGGGCCTAAATATCTGACAGTGGCCTGTTCCAGTGGTGGGTGACATGAAGCCTGATTCTCTGCAATGGGACCTCTCTCCTCTGTCTGGGTGTCGGGGCCTAAATATCTGACAGTGGCCTGTTCCAGTGGTGGGTGACATGAAGCCAGATTTTTCTGCTATGGGACCTCTCTCCAATTGATATTGGTTAATTTCTATTTATTTTATTTTTATTTATTTCCCTATCCACATTTGTTTGCAGGGGATTTACCTACATTTTGCTGCCTTTTGCAGCCCTCTAGCCCTTTCCTGGGCTGTTTTACAGCCTTTTTAGTGCCGAAAAGTTTGGGTGCCCATTGACTTCAATGGGGTTCGGGGCAAAGTTCGGGTCGAGTTCGGAACCCGAACCCGAACATTTCCAGGAAGTTCGGCCGAACTTCTCGAACCTGAACATCCAGGTGTTCGCTAAACTCTAACCACAACCAAAGCTCTTAAAAGGATTAAATGTAGTGAACCAAAATACTAAATGATTGCAACCACGGAGAGCTCTTCACTATGGTACATTGCTAAATGGTCCTTTTTAGGTTAAGTAGGTATATATTTGACTCTATGCAGATGAAGGTAACGGTTGAAATTGCCAAGATTTTCACCAACTGAACCATGCTACTAGGATGCAAAGCCCAAAGTACTAAAAATGGAAATCATGCCATGAGAACACAATAAAAGTAGTTCTGTATATGTAATCTACTTATTGAAACTTTTCTAAACCAAAGCTATATAAAGTCAGACTACAATTACAAGTGAAAGGAAAGCAATAATTGAATTAAATTTAGGTTTATATAAATTATACAATACATAGAGCTTATGAGCCACTAAACTGTGCAATACAATTGCATTATCACAAGCAAATATCATTACTAGCATCTATGAAATAACTCTAGACAGGTGGTATGCCTTTCTGGATTAATATGGATCATCTCACTATAGAACTTGCACCCTGCAAACTAACCTATGAAATTAACTTTCATTTTTTATCTTGCATTTGATATAGGCCTATTGCACACGACCGTATGGCTTTTTCAGTGTTTTGCGGTCTGTTTTTCACGGCTCTGTTGCTCCGTTTTTTGTTTCCGTTGTGTTTCCGTTTCGATTCCGTTTTTTCCGTATGGCATATACAGTATACAGTAATTACATAGATAAAATTGGGCTGGGCATAACATTTTCAATAGATGGTTCAGCAAAAAACGGAACGGAAACGGAAGACATACGGATGCATTTCCGTATGTGTTCCGTTTTTTTAGACGGACCCATTGACTTGAATGGAGCCACGGAACGTGATTTGCGAGCAATAATAGGACATGTTCTATGTTAAAACGGAACGGAAAAACGGAAATACGGAAACGGAATGCATACGGAGTACATTCCGTTTTTTTTGCGGAACCATTGAAATGAATGGTTCCATATACAGACTGTATACGGAACGCAAAAAACAGCCAGTAAACGGGGGAAAAAAACGGCCGTGTGCAGGAGGCCTAAACCTGTGTTACTTTCTCCTGGATATTACTGTTTTCACCAACGTTTCATACTGAGAGGTTAATTGGCTTCCTATAAAATTGGCTCTAGTCTGTATGTGCACATGTGTGTGATATCGAGGCTTTAATCCCATGGGACTGATGTCATGATCTCTATAAAGCTGTGAAATATGTTGATGTTACACAAGCTACCCAAAATAAATGCAATAACACTGCAAAGAGGGGCCAGAAACAGCAGTATTCTTTTTAAATAGAATAATATATTGAAAAGTATGTTATCAAAAAGAAGTACAACATTAACAGCCAATAAATTAAAGACCAAGAAAAACTGTTAATAAATCTGAACTTAGTCAGAATTCTATGGAAAGTTCAAAATGTGAACACCTAAATCAAATCGAATAAGAATAGGCAGACTCCAGTCTGATAGCACGAGTAATCAGTATGTAGTGTTATATGTCTGCACCATAATTCATTATTATATCTTTAGAGTCTGTTAGGTCCACGATATGTAATTACAATTCTTTCACTGTCTAATATACACTTCAACATGTTCATTGTGGGTCAGGCAATAATGCTAATAATTTCCCTTCATTTATCTCCTGACAGTTTGATAAGAACACAATGTAAGGGGATTGCTTGTTAAATCAGACTGACTGGGAAGACCTAGGCAAATACTGAAGATGCAGAAATAATATTAATAAACCCATATTCATCTGAGTGGCCCAAATAACCAACAGTAGATTGAATATATTCCTGACATATTAAATATTATAGAAGCTATAGCACAAATAAAATAAAAAATTCTGGAATAATCCACACCATTATTTTAACTACTGTATGTAAATACTAAAATGTTGCACTCCTGTGCGATTTTCACAATTTTTTTTGTTCCTACATGCAGATGTTTTGTTTCTTTTCTTTCTGTGAGTAGGAAGCAGCTCATAAAGTATTTGTAGCCGCAGAAGGGTATTACAGTCATCTCTTCGTCCCCTGCATAACAAATAATCCCTCACAGACAGCCTCAGCAATTCCACTAATAAGTAGCACTATGGTAAGGAGTTCCCTCCCTCCATTGGCATTTTCTACAGTATTTCTAGGAGATTAGAAGAAAGAATGAATGAAAGGTGTCTGTGCGACTTCACCAGCTCACCATGAGATCACTATGCAAGCACTGAGAGGAGGAAAGAAAGAGTGGAGCTATTGAGCATGTTCTTTAGGATCTTGGGATCTTTAGGATCATTAGAGAGACCATCTAGCATGGCATAAGATGGCTTTTCAGAAGAAAAGCTAAATTTGAATATCTTTCCCAGAAATCCAAAGGTATTTAAATTAGCTTTCTATTGTGGAAAAGAACTGATTGAATATTTTGAGACTATCACTAGGGGGACATTTTATTAGGAAAAAGCACTGATTGAACAGTGATGCTATCACCAGATTTCCCCATAGTAGTAGCCTTGAACTGTTTAAATGGTGCTTTTTCATAATAGGATTATACCCTGGTGGTAGTCTCAAATTGTTAAATGAGTGCTTTTTCATAAAGGAAAGCTAATTTGAATACTTTGGGTTCCTAGGAAAGATATTCAAATTATCAAACAGATAGTCTCGTCTACGTGGTACAAAACCCCAGATAAAATCTCTCTTTACTACCCCGTCTCTGATCGCTGCTGGAGATGCGAGACCATGAAAGGCACCTTTTTCCACATTTGGTGGGAGTGCCCTAAAATAGCTGAGTGGTGAAAAGCCATTTTCCGACTTAGCAACACTGTCTGTAAGTCTGCATTCCCATGTACTCCTGAAATTGCGCTTCTGTCATTTGGCATTCGGGGAAGGGACGTGCATACACTGTCCCTTTTATCTTTCTTGATCTCAGCTGCTCGCCTGCTGATCCCTACCCATTGGCACTCTCTCGAAGCTCAAAGTGTTGACCAGTGGCTCAATAAGGTGGATCAGCTGTACCACCTGGAAGAACTTTCCCACTGGGAACTGATTACTAGAGCCACCTTTCTTTCCATTTGGTCTCTATGGAAAGAATATAGGCACTTCGCTTAACACCTCTTACATGGTATAACTACCTCTATGTAATCATGAATGACTATCCCTCCTTTTTTATGTTCTTTGGAAATTTTCACCTGTGCAATTAATCTATAAATCATTGGTTTTTACATGATCGACTATTGTTAAACATGCACCTACTTTTATACCTTGTGGTATTCCAATGTCATTCTCAATTGTCAATAATAAAAACCAAAAACAGATATGGCTGTCTCACAGTAAATTAGTATAAGCAATTTAAGGATACCCATAAATTGACATACAAAATAAATAAGAATAAAAATAATCAGTCACAGTCCCTTACTAATAGCTTACAAAAAAAAAGGCTGTTTTCAATATGCTAAGTGTGGTAAAACATTAATGTCTTATTGTGTCCATATAACATAATACATTTATACATTGGTGCAGGAGCATTCTCCGGTTTCACCTAGCTAGATGTTAGAATCAATTACGTAACAGCACCGTTCACCAATCCTCAAGATCTCTCCAGATATTTTGTGATTTGTAGTAATTCGGCAGCAGGAGTTTACTGGGGGAACTCACACTGGTGTTCCTCAATCAAATTGTGCTTCACCCCACTGCTTGCCTCTGTGGCTCGCTGCACCTTGCAGTTCTCCTTGTGTACCAGCACGCTTTCTTTACGCATATGTTCTCTGTAAGTAGGAACTCCAAAATTTCTTGTATGGCGTCGATATAACTTTACACAAGTAGTGCCAGAGAATCAGAACTTTCACTTCAATACTTGATTAATAATACTGACTATTTTAGACTATTTTAACCACTGACGAAGAAACATACTGTTTCCAAAAGCGTGTGGTTATTGGCATATGGCGGCATTATTAATCAAGTATTGAAGCGAGAAACTGATTTAGCTGAGCCGAGCGGAATCGTGCCTGCTCCCGCTGTGTTATAGAGAGCCTTGAGCTGAGAGGAGCAGGCACAGGCAGGATCCCGCTCAGCTAAAGGCTGGCAGAGCACATCGGTACATGGCGCAGGGAACGGATGAGCTGTATCAGAATTAGCTTGAGGGGAGCACAGGCCGGAGTAGCGAGCTGTTCTCTGTCCTGTTCAGCTTTCTCCATGGCAGCCAGAAATCCGTACACTAGTACAACAGTGACAAGCCACCGTTGTACCAGAATGATGATTTTAAGAAGCAGCACAATCCAGGACCTTGGGTCCTTTGATAATCTGGAAAACAGCATAATTAATTAATAAAGTATATTACCAAAATTATTTTGGGGCTCTTTAAAAAAGTTTAAAAGAAAATTTAAAAAAAGTTTAGCTACTTTTTAAGTGAATTTTAGAAAAATGCATTAACATGACCATTCAGCTAAAAGGTGCTTTGAGAGAGGTTAAAAATAGGCTTCAAAATGTCTAATTAGGCTAAATTTAGGTGTTTGGATCATAAAATTACAGCAGGAGTGACAGAATCAGGTTGTGGAGATCCTTCTCTACTGCAGTCGCTTAAAGGCTTTTGTAGGTAGAAGGTAAAATAAATACAGAAAAATTCAGGGAAATCATTTTATTTTATTTATTTTTTATTAGTAAATTATAAAAAAAGAAAAATAGCAATACATTTTACACTTATATAATAAAAACATCAAGCATCAGCCAGAGAGGGGTGAGAGTAGTTAAAACAAGTACATAAATAGGGGTGGTAGGGCATCCACTACCCTCCCACTTAAATACCCTCTACATGGGAATACTTGACCTATCCAGTACATTACAATAAGTATCACATTGCTTATCTTACCTTTAACCCTTTATTCCTCCTTTCCCCCCTCCCCCCTCCCCTCTCCCCCACCAACCAACCCCCGACCATTATCCCCCTACCCACAACCACCACCCCATCCACCTCGGGTAGGTATGGAGGGGGACAGGACAGAGAGCGAGAGAGACGAGAGAAAAAAATAAATAAATAAGAAGATCACTGACCTAGAAGACAGGGATAGGAGAAGTAATATCCGGCTTATTGTTATACCAGAGAAAGAGGAGGGTACGAACTGTGCACAATATATCCAGAATTGGATTACTGAAGTGGTAGGAAGGGAAAACTTGTCTAGCCAGTTCATAATTGAGAGAGCACATAGAATTCCAGGGAAAAAAATTACCAGGAAACCTACCTAGAATTATTATTGCAAAAATTTTTCCGTTGAAGGATAAAGAAATGGTTATGAGAAGAATAAGAGCATTAGAATTGGTTGAAATTAATGGTTCAAGGGTTTCAATATACCCAGACTATTCTGTAACAACGCAAAGAGAACGAGGAAAATTTGTATAAGTGAAAAAAAGATTACGCCACACTGAGATTAAATATTCCCTTCTGTATCCAGCAAAACTCAGAGTGGTGCATAAAGATAAAGCTAATTTCTTTTCTTCCTCACAAGTAGAGAAATGATTGGAAACTATGGGTTTATGATAACATTACAATATAAATGGCACATTGTAACTTTTTGATGGTGGTTGGGGGGGAGAGGGAGGGGGGGAGAGGGAGGGGGGGAGGGGATACGGAGTATACGCCAGTTGGGTAGGATGTTCAAGTCCCATATGGTTCGAGGACATCATGTGAGGGTCAGGGGGGGGGGGGTTGTTGGATATGGAAGGGAGGTTAAGGAGAGATTTTTTTTCCCCCCATTATTGGTCCTTGGATATATAATATCAGGAAAAAAATATGATCAATACAAAAATTTTATTTTGGAATGTGAGAGGTCTTGGGGAGAAATTAATTTTTTTTGCAGTATTTGATATCATTGGGAGATATCTTCCAGGGCTGGTTTGTCTGGTAGAGACTCATATGGTTAAAGACAGATTAAACTTGTTTAAAAGAAAATGGATAGCTCATCAATTCCACTCTGTATTTAATAGGTACAGCAGAGGGGTTAGCATTGTTATTCATAAGGATATTATGTGCTCTATAATCTCGAAGAACATTGATGTGGAGGGACGGTATATATTTCTATATGGTTATTTTGAAAATGTAAAATGTGTGTTAGCTGGGGTATACATCCCTCCACCTTATAGACACGAGGTGCTCTTAAAACTATAAGATAAATTAAAATGCCTTTATTGTCACTGTACAATACAATGTAATACAATGTACAATACAATGAAATGTTGTTTGGAGCAATCCTAGATGCCATGGACAGAGGAACAAGAACTGACATTTAAACTAAAGCATTACACTAGAAACAAAACAAAACATTGCACTAGAAAGCATTACTATTCACAGTTCACAGCATATATATAGCAAGAGCAAAGTAGGAAGTGCTTATGAGTATATATACACACTGATCAGACACCACTGCAGACAAGAGATCATCATGGGGTCATGAATGCAGCAGTCACTTTCAGTCTGTGGTAGTTTCTATCCTAGGAAGGGGCAATAATCTCCGAGCATTTAGGAGACTGATTGTTTTGGGGTAAAAGCTGTTCTTCAGCCTAGTGGTGCGGGCATGAAGGGCTCTAAGACGCCTACTGGAGGATAGGGGAATGAAAAGGCTGTGGCCGGGGTGAGTTGGATCCCCGCTGATAATCCTTGCCCTGTTGCTGCAGCGAACAGTGAAGATGTCATCCAGTGATGGTAACTGAGTACCAGTGATTCTGCCAGCCATTCTGATGATGCGCTTGAGGGTCTTCTTGTCCTCAGAAGAGCAGCCGGAGTACCACACTGTAATGCAGTATGTGATAACAGATTCTATGGTGCACCTGTAAAAATTGACTAGCAGCTGTTTTGGGAGTTGTGCTTGTGCTATATGAGTTCTTGCTAGACAAAAGCGACTCTTTATTAATATTAATGGGTGATTTCAACTGCACAATGAATAATGACTTAGATAGAGTAACAAAAAATGAGAACCCCAAATAAATAATTAATACTCCGCTAAAAAAACTAACTCAAGAACTTAGCTGGTGGGATATATGGAGGATTCAGAATCCAGAAGCAAAACAGTACTCATGTTATAGTAAAAGCTACGATTCCCTGTCAAGAATAGACTTGATATTTGGTAATCAGTTAACACTACAAAAAAATATAGAGGTAATGTATGAACCGAGATGTATCTCGGATAATTCCCCAGTATTGGTAAAGGTGGGTTTGAAAGTCGAGTATTTGAAAGTTAAATGTAAAAACTACATGATAAATCCCATATGGCTCAATTTAATAGGTAAAGAAGATCAAATAATAAAGGATTTGACTTTTTTTTTTTCAAATTAATAGGGATACAGCTGGAGTGAATGTGGTCTGGAACACTGCTAAGGCCTACTTAAGAGGACTGATAAACAAAAAGATTATTGAGCTTAAAAAATAAAGAATTATTTGTCAAAACTAGGAATTATTGGGAAGGAGGAAAATCGGGTAAAGTCTTATCTAAGATAATTAAGAACATGGATGCGGTTGAGAATATTGCCGTAATTAGAGGAAAAGATGGCCTATTATATAATGATCAGGAAAATATACGGATAGATTTAAGACCTTTTATAAAGACTTGTATTCAGGAAAAACCCAGATACATAGAGAAGAGATGGCAAAATATGTGCGAGAAATAGGAACTCAAAAACTTAACGTTGACCAACAGGCAGCATTAGATCGGCCTATATCCTTAAATCAGATACAAGTAGCAATAAATAAAGCACCACTTGGTAAGACATCAGGCCCGGATGGTATTCCAAATGAATTATATAAAAGAGATAAAGAATTTTGGGCAAATAGACTAATGGAAGTATTTGAATATTCAAAATGTACAGGATGTCTACCAGAGTCTATGGGACACGCGACAATTATTTTAATCCCCAAAAAAGATAAGGATCATTCGGACCCCACCTCGTATCGCCCAATTTTACTTATGAATAATTACTGTAAAATTCTGGCTAGGATTTTGGCGAAAAAGGCAGAGGAAGGTCATAGTACACTTGATTCATATGGATCAAAATGGATTCATTCCGGATAGGTCTACAACACTGGGCTTGTTTAGGGTTCTTTGCAAATATCCAGTTCACAGAGAATAATAAAGATCAATGTTCTATTTTATCGTTAGATGCGCATAAAGCATTTGACTCTGTGAATTGGGACTTTGTATGGGAAGCTATGACAAAATGTGCTATTGGTCCAGGATTTATAGACTGGATGAAGATTATATATAAAGAGTCCAAAGCTAGAATATCAGTTAATGATATACTTTCTAATAGCTTTCGTATAGAACGAGGGGTGAGGCAGGGTTGTCCTCTCTCCCCCTTGGTTTTTGGCCTGACAATAGAAATCCTGGCTATAAAAGTTAGACAGGATGTGGATTTGCGGGCCTTCGGACTGAGGGGGAGAGAGGACAAAATTTTTCTATATGCAGATGATTCGCTTTTTTTTCTGGAGGATACAAGGGATGATCTGCAATATGTCATGCTGTTGGTGGAAGAGTTTGGTAGACAATCTGGTATATTAATTAACTGGGACAAATTGACCTTGCTCCCTTTGAGTGATAAGAGTGTGATTTCAGAAACAAAATTAAAGATTCTTACTCCCCAGGACAGTTTTAAATATTTAGGTCTGGAAATATTCAAGGACCCTAATAAGTTTATAGCATTAAACATTAAACCATTACTTGATAGGATGAAGGAGAGGATTAAAGTTTGGAATAGATTACCAATAAATAAAGCAGATAGAATTGGTTTAATCAAAATGATATTGTTGCCCAGTTGCTCTATGTCATTAGAAACAGTCCCATTTATTTTGGGAACTCGGTTTTTCATGACATAGAGAAATTATTTAATGTATTAATCTGGTCAAATAAAAGGGTAAGGAGAAAGATACATTGGCTTACAAGATCTTGCGAACAAGGAGGACTAGAGGTCCCAGATATCAGATTGTACTATATGGTAGCTAAAATTGCAATAATGATGAATTGGACACAGGTGGACTTTTTGAGCCATTTGGTACACATGAGTAAGGGCGGTTTACCGGATATATTTACATTACTCGAATCAGGACAATTGGAAAGTATGCACTTATATAAAATCCTATTGGTAAAGTCACTGGTGGGGTTATAGGGCAAAATTAAAAAGATATTGAATTTAGAGGGGCAGATTAAAGTCACACCTCTATGGTATAATATGAGGTTAGGTAGTGTTACTTTTTTGAAAGAGGCCAAATATTGGGTTGATAAAGGATTATGGTATATTTCACAATATTTTCAAAATTAAACACTGAAGGATAGGGACACATTATTAATGAATGGAAGGGAAGATAAACAAAGTTATTTTAGATATATTCAGCTGGTGGATATTGTTAAAACGGTTATAAAAAAGGAAGATACAATGATAAAATCACATGAGGTGATGAACTATATATTAGGTTGGAAGGTAAGCACAAATTGGTGTCAAGTTTGTATAACAAGATACGAGAAACTAGAAATGAGGGATTTATTTGTAATAGTAAATTAAAATGGGAGAATGATATAGGGATAATAACAGATGATCAGTGGAGAAAACTCTGGTGTTTTAAATCATATTTGAGCAACCCTTCTCATAGGGTAACTCAATTTATGATATTACATCGTCTATATATAACACCAAAAGGGCTTAAAAAAGTTTCAGCTAAAACGCCAGGACTATGTCCTAGATGTTTGAATGATAAAGCGGACATTATTCATATGTGGTGGAGGTGTCCAAAGATACAACCTTTTTGGTGCAGTCTGATCGAATTAATCGAGGGATATTTTTAGTCTTAAAATCCAGTGGACAGCTTCTATATGTATTTTGGGTGAAATTCCTTATGAGTTATCAAAGGAGAATTAAATTATGCTATACAAATCATGTTTTATACCTCGCCTACTGATAGCAAGAAGATGGATGTGCCCCGAGTTACCAACAATAAAAGAATGGGAAAATTTAATGAACTCCAACTGTATAATAGAAAGAACTGGATATATTAAGAGTAATAGAGGTTACAGATATGAGAAAATTTGGACTCAGTGTTTAAAATATATAAATAAATATATATATATATATTATCTTTTTTTTTTTTTTTTTTTTGAGGAAATCATTGATGAAGTCACCAAGTGAACAAGGCTAAAGCCCCTAAACATTATAGGTAAACTAGATCTACAGCTTGCCTGGCTATGAGATGGTACACGGTATAAAGCAGGACATACAAAATTATGGCGTAGAGCCCCTTGCAATTGTTGGTTTAAATCTTTGTTCCCAGTGGGCCCCCATACTTGTTATCAACCTGCAGAGTAACCTTGGATTGATAGTCCTCTCTGATAGCCTACTTATAGAGAGCAGTTGTGAAATTGTGAGTCTATGGCTTAGTCACCCATAAACAAATACAGACTGCACACATAGCTCATCAAATATACATACCCCAGGCCAGACCTCACCATTAAAAAGACCATAGCCCAGCCCTTTATGGACACCCTAGTCCTGTCCTTTATATAGAGATCATGCCAGGCCTCACTGTATACTGACCCCATACCAGCACCCCCCTGCATACAGACCCCAGACCAGAGTCCTACGGCTTAAAACCCTAGACTAGAGCTTCATTATATACAGACTTCAGACCTCTCATATACAGATCCCAGACCAGTCCTCTTTGCATAATCTCCTAAACCATTTGTAGAGTACAGACTAAGCCTCTGGTCTACTGACCCCAGAACAGATCTTCCCTTAACATAGGCCCCAAACCCACTATTTACAGACCATAGATTTATTCTGTTTACAGATCTGAGACCAGAACCCCTGTATACAGATCACAGACCAGACCCACTATATACAAACCCATGACCAGATTTCCCAGGTTGCAGAATACAGACCAGAACAAAATCTGCTGACAGTCCTCAGACCAGACAATCCGTTTCTCATATCTGACCATTTGTGCATGGCCCTCTGCTCCTCAGACAACATGCTATTGTTGTCTGACATCAGTACATTGCAGTGGTGCCAAATACCAGAGGAAAGTGCAGGAATGGGTTCAAACGAGCATGGTGGGCAATAGGGAGATTTGTCAAATCTTCTGGGAGAATAGGTCTGTTTCCTTTTGTTAGGGGTCTGCCATACTATATTTATGTGTACTCATAGACTAAATGTGCTTAAAACACCCGTGGAGAGATAGAAGTACTGGTACACCAAAGTGTAGACAGTCAAAATCCCCAATTTGCACAATAAACATTTTTACTTCTCTGAATTTGATACTTCAGTAACAACAGATTAACACCTCTATATTCTGCGAACGATGCCTTGTAAAACAGGCACTTGTCGTGATCATCAATCATTAAGCAAATCTTATTGATAGGGTAGACTTGATTTTTATCTGTTACTAGCAGAATGACCAGGCTTTATATGGATATATCTCAACTATTTAATTTAATGTTTAAGTGTGTGTGATTAAAAGATATCCACAGTGTCCCCCAGAACCGTGACCTCCACAGTGCCCCACCCCCTTAATAATGACTTCTACAATGCCCCACCACCTTAGCAGTGACCTCCACATTGCCCCACCCCCTTAAAATGTAACCTCCATAGCGCCCCCCCTTAACAGTGACCCTGCACAGCACCCTTCCCCCTTAACAGTGACCTCCACAGCAGCCATCTCCTAACTATGACCTCTATAGCAGCCCACTTCCTTAACAGTGACCTCTACAGCTACCTGCCCCCTTAACAGTGGCCTCCACAGAGGTTCTCCCCCTTAACAGTGACATTCACAGTGGCCTGCCCTCTTAACATCGACCTCCACAGCAACCCACCCCCTTAACAGTGACCTGCATTGCACCCCACCCCCTCAACCGTGACCTCCACAGCCCCCACCCCCTTACCATTGACATCTACAGTGGCCTGACCCCGTAACAGTAACCTCCAGAGTGCCCGCCCTCTTAAAATGTGACCTTCACAGGACCCCGCCCCCATAACAGTGACCTCCAAAAATTACTACCCCTTAACAGTGACCTCCACAGTGGATAATCCTCTTGACGATGACATTCATAGTTGCTCAATCCCTTAACAGTGATCTCCACAGCACCCCACTCTCTTAACTGTGACTTCCACAGTTGCCTGCCCCATTAACTGTGACTTCCACAGCACCTTGCCCCCTTAGCAGTGAGCTCCACAGCACCCTGCTTCCTAACAGTGACTATAACAGATCTCCTGGCACCCCGACTCGGTACCTCCATTGATGGATGCTCCTAGTGCTTACCGAGGGCTCCAAGAACTTCAATAGACACAGTAAGCATTGCCAACCCCACGAACCGCCGCAGCTTGGTTGGGATCTCGCCATCTTCTACCCACCCTGGACCTACGACAAGGCTTCCAGGTTCCAATGGGTGAACCTCTCTTCCTTCAGAGAGCGATGCATGAACAAGCTCTTAAAAGAGCTCAGGGATTATAGCCAGGGAAGTATACAGCATAAAACATTCCCCAGTAAAGATGCAGCCTTTTCCCTACACACATGAGACAAGGCTCTATGTTGAGGGTAAAACAGGAACTCTTTAATTGGGCTACATGTCGTCCTTTTATACAGGTCTTCCAGCAAGGGACACTCCCCTGGGGACCTTGTGGAAGACTGAGACAGTTTTTACATTAGCAAATCACATGCATTTACAGTATGGAAACACTCCCAGCAATTGTACACAACCCCCCCACATTTTTCCCCAAAACATAGAAAACACCCCAAAGCCCCATATATACCCATAAATAATACATCCCTGGATAGCTCTAATCTGGGCGAACAACATATCCAGAAATCACCCAGATCCGAGCAGGGGTTCCCGAATTCCATGAAAAAGTTACATTTAACTGACCATAAGCATGGCTTTCCTGCCCAAAACAGTTCCACAGATTTAGGCTGTTCGGCCGGTCTACCTTCTCCTTCAAAGTTTTAGTATATGGGCCATAATCCTGAGGCAAAAGGCTGGCAAACAGACCCCTCCAAAACCAAGTGGCAAGGTTATTTCTGCCACAGTGACCTCCACAGTGCCCGCTCCCTTAAAGGTGACCTATAGCAGTTAAGAAAAATGGCTGGGTTGTTATGAAAACCTGGCGTAAAACTGTACGTATGTCAAGACTGAAGGACCTGCGAGCTTCTATTGGCCAATACGGGTTATGTGACCATGTATATGCCATGAAATATGAGTCAAAGACCTGCGAGCTTCTATTGGCTAATACGGGTTATGTGATGGTGCCATATTTGATTTTTTTTAAATATATATCTTAAGAGCGGTACGTCCTAGAGAGTTAAGACCCAGCTTTAAACCTTCCTAGACACTTGACCAAATTTGATGCAGATCAGTCAAGACATTTGGCAGTACATAAAAGACAGACAGAAAAAAAAATGTTGTACATCCAGTACTAGCAGTATGACTTGGCTTTGCACTGGTTTATTTAATCTATTTCATTAAATGTGTTAGGTTAAAGAATATCCACAGTGTTCCCCATAGCAGTAACCTCTAAAGTACCCCTCCCCCTTAATAGAGACATCCACAGCAGCCCGTCCCTTTAACAGTGACCTCCACAGTGTTCCACCCAGTTAACTGCGACCTTCACAGCAACCCGCCCCCATAACAGTGTTCTCCACAGCGGCCCTTCCCCTTAACACTGACCCTCCACAGCACCCTGCCCCTTAACATTGACCACCACAGCAGCCCACCTCCTTAACAGTGACCTCCAAAGTATGCCGCCACCTTAACAGTGACCTCCAGAGCAGCCCATCCCTTAGCAATGAACTCCATAGAACCTCACCCCCTTAACTTTGACCTTCACAGTGCCCTGCCCCTTCACACTGACTTACACAGTGGCCAGCTCCTTAAAAGTAACCTGCACAGGGACCCTTCCCTTTAAGAGTGATCTCCCACTACACCACAACATTTAACATAAGACCTCCACAGCACACTGCCCACTTAATATAAGACTTCCACAGGGGGCGTGGCCGAGCCAGCATGGAGTGAGGAAGCAGGATTGCAGTGCTCCTACAAAATCCTGTGAAAAATCCTTTATACACCTGGCATAATCGGGGTTTCTTGAGCTCATTCATCATATGTTGGATCCCTTCATACTTGGGGACACTCTGCCCGGTGCTGGATTGCTGAGTTTTGGCTGTGGCGCTGTGGATGCCGACGGATTGAGGGAGAGGAGCGGAGGGACGCAAACTGAGGAGAGTGTGGAGTGAGGCCGGGGCACGATCCGCCGCAAGGTACACAGCGCAGGTACGGCTTGCTGAAAGTTGCTAACAACTTACCTTGGACTGCTGCCGATACCTGCTGGAGTCTTGAGCCCGATGACCGAGGCGGGAAGAGGCCGCGCGGTGGGCGCCATCTTGCCGTTAAGTGTGTGTGCAGCGGCGCTCCTCTCTGCCCCAGCAAACGGAGTGGATCGGCGAAACGCTCTGTATCTCCCTACTTCCACTATTATCCTGAAGTCCTGCAGTGGTAATCCTGTTAGGAGTCCTTATATATGAAAGCTGCAGAGTTCACCGCAGTTTATATGAAAGTTTAGTGGTGGTGCTGGTGTACTTATCCCCCTCCCCCTGAGGAATGTAAAGATATCTGGCAGTCTACTTGGCTGTGTGTCAGGACTTGCTGAATTTAATAAAGCCTCATCTTGTTTTGCTGCATGAGTGACAAACCCCAGCAGATCTTTAAAGTGTCTGTGGACTATTTCTATGGGCCGCAAAACTTCTTCTGTGGCTCCATCATCTGTTAAACGATTAATGGATGCCATGAGTCAAACTGAACAGGAAAGTGAGGGGTCTCCTGTCCCTGGTGCCTCTGCTGAAGCCTCTCAAATTATGAAAGCTATAGCTGCCTGTCAAGCTGCTCTTACATCAAAGATAGACCATTTACAGTCTGACCTTAGCTGTTTGCGGCACGATTTTGACAAAATACATGAAAGAACATCTGCAGTGGAGCAAAGAGTGAGTGATGTGGAAGATGCGTCCAGAGCAGCTGGAAATGACACCAGGCAGCTGCTGCAACAGGTACAGATGCTGCAAGCCAGGGCGGAGGACGCTGAGAACCGCAATAGACGTAACAACGTCCGTATCCTGGGCTTACCGGAGCGAGCAGAAGTGTCTACCCCAGAAATTTTTGCGGAACAGCTCATAAAAGAAGTGTTACATCCCATCTCACTTTCCAGTTGCTTTGTTATAGAAAGGGCACATCGGATTCCAACCAGGCCCTTAGCGCCGGGATCCCCTGCTAGACCTTTCATCATGAAGATCCTGAACTACAGGGACAGAGACGCTATTTTGCTAGCTGCTTGACAGAAGGGGAATGTCAGCTATGAGAATGTCCGTTTGTCCTTTTACCCGGACTTTACTGCAGAGGTCCAGAAGAAAAGGAAGTAGTTTACTGAGGTCTGAGCGCGGCTGAGGGACAAAAATGTGAAATATGCCATGATCTACCCTTCTCGCTTGAGGGTGCAGGATGGTGAAAGAGTCCGTTTTTTTAGTACTCCTGAAGAGGCTACTGAATGGATTGAGAGAAATCTAAATGCAAGGCCTCACCGCTGATGGTTTATACTATAGTGTTGGCAGCTGGAGCAAATAATACTTGATTAAATGTTAAATTGTTTTGCTGACAAGATGGTTGGGGGAGGGGGGGAGTATCTGGTTTAAATGCACCATTATTACTCCTGTTAGATTCCCTGTTCTTTGACTTTGTCTATTGATCAGATGTTTAACCCCATATTGGTATGCTGGGTGGCAACACCCTGTATGACTGTGCACTGTTGTGGGTAGACGTATATACTTGCTTCCTATCACCAACGTACCTATATGGTATATATGTTCTAATGAGTTAGGTTAGGTTATCGTACCCAGGAGTTGCTAGTTTGGGGTGTCAGGCTCAACCATGTTAGGAAGGTTTGGGCAGGGTGAGTTAGGGAGGTTGGGAATGGGTGGGTTGAAGAGAGTTTCTCTGTTGAGGGGTTCTTTGATGTGGATTGTATGTGTGCGTGAATGTGCCTTCATTGGTCGGAAACTATGGAGATGTTATCTTTGGAAGAATAAATGGCGGTAATTAAGCTACTTTCGTGGAATGTTCGGGGTCTGAATGATAAGATTAAACGGTCTTTGTGTTCAATTATCTGAAGAGGTATAACCCTGACATAATGTTATTGCTAGAAATGCACCTGCAGGGCCAGAAAGTACTAGCTTTGCGGCGCCCATGGATAGGCCCCACATATCATGCGGTTTACTCAAACCACGCTAGAGGCGTGTCTATTTTAATTGCTAAAAGTCTTCCGTTTCAAATACTATCTGTGCAGCTAGACCCTTATGGTAGGTATGTGATTTTACATGCTTGTGTCAGAGGCCTGCAGTACCTATTTGTGGGACTATATATTCCTCCGCCATTCCGCAGAGAGGTCCTAGACTTAATTACAGCTAAGATAGCAGGATTTCCAGCAATGCCTTATATTATTATGGGTGACTATAATGCCACTTTAGATTCTATACGGGACAGAAGGGTTCCCCAGGACTCACACAACAATGTCCTATCACATTGGGCTAATACTTATGATTTAGTAGAGATGTGGCGCTATTTCCACCCCACGGATGCACAATTCTCTTGCTATTCAGCTTCTACTGGCTCACTCTCTCGTATAGATCTGGCCATTGTCAGCAGAGATTTATCCCCCTATATCAAGTCTAGTGATTATCTACCGAGAGGAGTTTCAGACCATGCCCCCCTCCTTCTGATACTGTCACAGCCGCTGGCTTCGACTGATAAGCAGTGGCGGTTAAACCCTATGTGGCTCGAGGTATTACCTGTGGTGAGCAAGAGTCTAGATGCAATGGGGAATTACTTGGCAGAAAATGAAGGGTCTACGAATCCTCTGGTAGAATGGGATGCTTTCAAGTCAGTAATGAGAGGGGCATTGATTGCTGCTATTGCAACTCATAGAAAGGAACTGAATATCAAACGGATAAAACTAGAGACGGAACTAGCTGATAAGGAGAGGTTATATATACTAGATCCGTGCCCTGAGAAACAGACTTTGTGGCTTGAGGCGCAGCGTAGGTTTACTTTGCATTTAACTGAATATACTGAGAAGCAACTTTTAAATCAGAGGCAAACAATTTTTTCAGATGGTGATAAGTGTGGCAGGGCCTTGGCGTACTTGTCTAGATCTGAGACTCAACAAACGGTGGTGGAGGGAATTCTGAATGATCAGGGGCTCTTATTGAGGGAGCCCAGAGATGTCTGCCGACAGTTTGCCTCCTATTATGAGACATTGTATGCCCCCAAGATCACGTGTACTTCGGAGGAAATTGTCAATTTCTTAGCAGGTATTAATATTCCTTCTTTGGACAGAGATGACAGGGGAGCCCTGGCGGCAGACATATCTGACCTGGAGATTTAAACGCCCATTAGTTCCTTAGCAACCAAGAAAACACCGGGACCCGATGGATTTCCTGCTGAATGGTATAAGCGATTTTCTAAAGACCTGGTTAGTAGATTTGGGAAGCTGTTGAGGTATGCACTGGAAAGTGGTTCGTTGCCACCGTCCTTTCTGGAGGCAACGATAGTAGTGATTCACAAGTCGGGGAAACCATCTGACCAGTGTAGCTCTTATCGACCTATCTCACTTCTGAATCTTGACGTCAAGATCTTTGCGAAGGTACTGGCGTTAAGATTGCGGGGGGTAATTCTCTCCTTAGTTGGGGTAGATCAATCGGGTTTTATGCCAGGGAAAACTACAGATATTAATTTAAGGCGATTGTTCACTAATCTTCAGGTCAAACATGATAACAGAGGTATGAGGGCTCTTGCGTCCTTAGACAATGAAAAAGCATTTGATTCAGTAGAATGGGAATTTATGTGGGCAGTGCTGACTCAAATGGGCTTTCCGGAGAAATTTTTGTGCTGGTTACAAATGCTTTATAGATCCCCTTCAGCGAGAGTCAGGGTGAATGGGTACACATCGGACTCCTTCCCCTTGGGTAGAGGCACTAGACAGGGCTGACCTCTCTCCCCCTGTTATTTGCATTAATCATGGAACCTTTGTCGATACTCATATCCTCTAACTCAGGTATAGAAGGCTGGGAAATAGCTGGAATATCAGAAAAGCTTTCATTATATGCTGATGACATGCTGGTTTACCTAGCAGATTCAGAGAAATCCTTGGATTCCCTTTTAGGTGTTGTTGATCAATTTGGGGGTTTCTCGGGTCTCCGTGTGAACTGGGCTAAGTCTAGTCTCTGTCTGGTTGATGATGTTGACCCAGCTCGCATTTCGGTGAACAATAAGCTTCAGATTGTGGAGCAATTTACATATTTGGGGATTATTGTTCATAAAGAAGTGGCAAAATTTTATGATTTGAATGTTGCTCCTACAATGCAATCCATTACTCGAAAGCTAGAGGCTTGGGAAAACCTTCCTTTAACTCCGATTGAGTGTATCAATGTGGTAAAAATGATTCTTCTCCCAAAATTGCTATACTTATATAGGGCTGCCCCAGTGTTACTCCCCATGAGACATTTCGCTACTTTGGATAGAATAATCGCTCCCTTTCTATGGAATAAGTCTTCTCCCAGAATAGCGAGATCCACCCTCCAGGCGTCTTACCTGCGGGGGGGTCTTGCCTTGCCAAACCTGTACATGTACTATGTAGCGGTGCAGCTGAGCTATGTGGCGTGGTGGGTACGGGTTGACTCAGGTAACCCGGTGGTAGTGTTGGAGGCAGCTTTATTGGGGTCCTATGAGGCACTTACGAACTTGGCATATAGGAGGGGGACTAGGTCTACAGTACACTACACCCAATCGATGGCTGCTGCAGTACAGATGTGGGTCAAATGGGGTCAGAAATGTAACCCTGATGAGAATGATATTACTTGGTCGCCATATTTGCTTTTGTGGAGAAACAGAGTGCTTCCGGAGCTGTTCTCATTACTGGAGTTTGAATTTTGGCCTCAGAGGGGGGTGCGCTACCGTATCCAACTATATGATAAGGGCCTATTTAGAACCTTTAATAGTTTGAAACAGGAATTTAATTTGCCCCAGCGTTGTTTGTATAGATATCTTCAACTCAGGCATGCCTGTCAGGCTCAGTTTGGTAGAGAACCTTTAAAACTGGAGTGTGGTACAGTTGAAGCAGCGATTAGGAGGGTTCCGTTGGTCAAACCAGTGTCGACCCTGTATGCGTCGTTGATGGCGTTGCAGGACTCCCCCCTAGACAGGGCATTTGTTAGGTGGAAAAGGGACATTGAAGGTTTGGAAGATGTTCATGTTAAAGAAACTAGCTGTACATGGAGATCTACAGTGGTAAGTGCTAGGGATCATTTGATTCAGGTTACATGGCTTCATAGGATTTATTATACTCCTGTGAGGCTATTTAAAATGGGTAAATTGCCGAACCCTCATTGTACAAGATGTGGACATGAAAACGGTTGTCTTATACACATGGTTTGGCAGTGTCCGATTATTCATGGCTTCTGGGAAGAGATCCATAAATATTTTAATGACAAACTAGGCTTTCCTAATGTCTGTACTGAGCTCACTAGTCTATTGAGAGTAGCCAACAAGATTGTTCCGACCAAATTTGGCAGGAAGCTGTATAGAATACTCTTATATTATGCTAGGAAAACTATCCTTCTCAACTGGAAACCTCCTAAAAATCCTACTGTGCAACAATGGGTACATCTAGTTAATGCTGATCTTGAATTATACAAGTTTGTGTATGAGAGAAGAGGGACCCCTGATCGCTTCATGAAGATATGGGACCCCTGGATTGGAGCCCAGACTCTAGTACCATAGATGACTGAAAGACTGTTCTGACCAATGAAGGCGTGTGTGAATGTGTGTGTGTGTGTGCAGTACTTTTAATCTTCCTTAGGATTGATATGTTGGGTACTGTTCATCCTGAAAGTGATATCTTTTTCTTCTGTCCCGAACTTGGGTCATGAGGAACTGTTATGATTGATCCCATGTATTTGATTTGTACTGGACTCAATTGACGATTGTCTGTATTTGATGTGTTTGTTATGCTTTTTGCTAAATTAATAAATAAAAAGATACTATTAAAAAAATATAAGACTTCCACAGTACCCTGCCCCCTTAAGATGTGACATCCATAGCACCTCGCCCCTTAACAGTGACCTCCACAGCACCCTGCCCCCTTAACAGTGACCTCTAATGCTTAATTTCACACATCAGTGTTTTGGTCAGTGATTTCCATGAGTGATTGTTGAGGTTAAAAGATATCAACAGTGTTCCCCATAACAGTGACCTCTACAGCACTTCTTCTCCTTAACAGTGACCTCCACAGCAGCGCTCCTCTTTAACAGTGACCTCTGCAGTGCCCATCCAGTTAACTGTGACCTTCAAAGCCCCCCCACCCCATAACACTGATTCTCCACAGCACCCTGTCCCTTAACATTGACATCCACAGCAGCCCACCTCCTTAACTTTGATCTTCACAGCAGCCCACCCCACTTAAGGGTTTGGGCCTCTGTGGAGGTCAGTGTTAACAGTTCACACTTCACAGCGCCCATCACTAGAATTGAGCCAACCCGAACTGTAAAGTTCGTGTTCGTGCCGAACTTTACGGTGTTCGGCACCCAAACCCGAACATTTCAGTAAAAGTTCGGGTTCGGGTAATATTAATATACCATCGGATCAGAGTTTTCTCCAATCCGATGGTATATTTTAACTTGAAGCTTCCCCATCACCATGGGAACGCCTCTATGTTAGAATATATCATCGGATTTGAGTTAGATCGTGAAAACTCAGATCCAACAGTATATTCTAACACAGAGGCGTTCCCATAGTGATGGGGACGCTTTAAGTTAGAATATACTGAGAACTGTGGACATAACGGCCCCCTGCTGCCTGGCAGCACCTGATCTCTTACAGGGGGCTGTGATCTGCACAAAATAACCCCTCAGGTGCCGCACCTGAGGAGTTAATTGTGCAGATCACAACCCCCTGTAAGAGATCAGGTGCTGCCAGGCAGCAGGGGGCCAGACCCCTCTCCCTCCTCAGTATTAAAATCATTGGTGGCCAGTGCGGCCTCCCCTCCCCCCCTAATTAAAATCATTGGTTAACAACCCCCCTCCCCCCCATCATTGGTGGCAGTGGAACGGCAGTTCCGATCGGAGTCCCAGTTTAAACGCTGGGGTTCCGATCGGTTACCATGGCAGCCAGGACGCTACTGCAGTCCTGGCTGCCATGGTTACTTAGCACTTTTAGCAGTATGATACTTACATGCGCTGTCTGTGGCCGGCCGACGCTTCTCCTACTGGTAAGTGAAAGGTCTGTGCGGCGCATTGCTTATAGCACAGACCTGTCACTTACCAGTAGGAGGAGCGCCCGGCCCGCAACAGACAGCGCACGTAAGTATAATGCTGCTTAAAGTGCGCTGCTAAAAGTGCGGCACCTGAGGGGTTCATTGTACGGATCACAGCCCCCTGTAAGAGATCGGGTGCTGCTAGGCAGCAGGGGGCAGTTATGTACACAGTTCTTAGTATATTCTAACTTGAAGCGTCCCCATCACTATGGGAACGCCTCTGTGTATCACTGTTATGGGCGCGCAGCATGAGTGATAGGGGTCATTTATCTCAGTGCCTCTATAACAGTGACCTCCACAGCACCCCCATAACAGTGACATCCACAGTGCCTCTATAAATGTATCCATTTGCAGTTATGTAGATTATAAGCCCTCTCTTTCTGTACCAGTTTATGACTCATCTTGTTTACTATTTGTGCAATTGTCTGTATTATGTATGTATACCCCTTTTCATATGTACAGCGCTATGGAATGAATGGTGCTTTAATAATAATAAATAATAATAATAATAAAGTCGCGGATCCAGGAAATAAGGATACTGTCTGTGTGCGATACACATTTTCTTTGCAGTCTCATTGAGTTACATGGGTTTTCGATCTGAATTTTGAGGACTAGAATAGGACATGTTTTATCTTTCACAGAACTGACATATGGATGTGGAAAGCACAGGAACTTCATCAGTGCACTTTCCATATTTGTATGATGGTTCTAGAAAAGATAGAACATGTCCTATTCTGGTCCTCAAATTCATAGAACTCAATGGGACTGCAAAAAATGTGGATTGCAAAATGGATACGGTTGTGTGCATAAGGGTTTAGGTACAGAGCTATGAAGGCAGATTCATTCAAGATAGGATTAGATACACAGCTCATCAGGCTGTATCATAGAAGATGGGATTAGATACACACTTCAGCAGGCAGTATCGCACACAACAGGCTGTGTATCAGGCACACATGTACAGTCGTGGCCAAAAGTTTTGAGAATGACACAAATATTAGTTTTCACAAAGTAATTAGTGGGTTTTTGTTTGTCCACCCGCCTCTTGAGGATTTGACCACAAGTTCTCAATGGGATTAAGATCTGGGGAGTTTCCAGGCCATGGACCCAAAATGTCAACGTTTTGGTCCCCGAGCCACCTAGTTATCACTTTTGCCTTATGGCACGGTGCTCCATCGTGCTGGAAAATGCATCGTTCTTCACCAAACTGTTGTTGGATTGTTGGAAGAAGTTGCTGTTGGAGGGTGTTTTGGTACCATTCTTTATTCATGGCTGTGTTTTTGGGCAAAATTGTGAGTGAGCCCACTCCCTTTTATTGAGAAGCAACCCCACACATGAATGGTCTCAGGATGCTTTACTGTTTGCATGACACAGGACTGATGGTAGCGTTCACCTTTTCTTCTCCGGACTAGCCTTTTTCCAGATGCCCCAAACAATCGGAAAGAGGCTTCATTGGAGAATATGACTTTGTCCCAGTCCTCAGCAGTCCATTCACCAAACTTTCTGCAGAAGATCAATCTGTCCCTGATGTTTTTTTTGGAGAGAAGTGGCTTCTTTGCTGCCCTTCTTGACACCAGGCCATCTTCCAAAAGTCTTGGCCTCACTGTGCGTGCAGATGCGCTCACACCTGCCTGCTGCCATTCCTGAGCAAGCTCTGCACTGGTGGCACTCCGATCCCGCAGCTGAATCCTCTTTAGGAGACGATCCTGTCGCTTGCTGGACTTTCTTGGACGCCCTGAAGCCTTCTTAACAAGAATTGAACCTCTTTCCTTGAAGTTCTTGATGATCCTATAAATTGTTGATTGAGGTGCAATCTTAGTAGCCACAATATCCTTGCCTGTGAAGCCATTTTTATGCAACGCAATGATGGCTGCACGCGTTTCTTTGCAGGTCACCATAGTTAACAATGGAAGAACAATGATTTCAAGCATCACCCTCCTTGTAACATGTCAAGTCTGCCATTTTAACCCAATCAGCCTGACATAACGATCTCCAGCCTTGTGCTCGTCAACATTCTCACCTGAGTTAACAAGACAATTACTGAAATAATCTCAGCAGGTCCTTTAATGACAGCAATGAAATGCAGTGGAAAGGTTTTTTGGGGGATTAAGTTAATTTTCATGGCAAACAATGACTATGCAACTCATCTGATCACTCTTCATAACATTCTGGAGTATATGCAAATTGCTATTGTAAAAACTTAATCAGCAACTTTTCCAATTTCCAATATTTATGTAATTATCAAAATCTTTGGCCACGACTGTACATGATAGGATTAGATACAGATGTGTTTGGATACACAAGCTGTTTATTACACTTTAGAGATGGTGCAGGAAGAGCCTGTGGACTGTCAGTGATAGGATTTTGACACTGAGTGAGAAGTAGATTCATGTCTGGGTATAAAAAGGTAGACACAGGAGTTATAATGAGTGTAGCTGCTGCAGGCAGAGCAGTGGGGGCGTGGTCAGCCAGTGACTCATCACTCTGCAGTGCAGCCAGGCTTGTGTATCAATAAAGTTATGTATTCAACAAAACAAGAAGGGGAGAAAATAAACAGATCTGCCAGGATAACCCCTTAAGGAACCTGCCATATTTCACCTTAGCCTCTTACGGACACAGGGCGTACAGGTACGCCCTGATGTCCGAGTCCTTAAGGACACAGGGCGTACATGTACGCCCTGTGTTTTTCCGATCACCGCGGCGGGCGGTAATCGGAATGGGGTGCTTGTTGAAATCATTCAGCAGGCACCCTGTGACAATGCTGAGGGAGGTCCTGTGACCCCTTCCCCCCCGTATCAGTGATCGCTGAAGCGTTTTCTGGTCTTTTGGTTCTCTGGTGACCCGATGACCCGGAATATACACCACCAATCACCCTCCGTAGATCCTGTGAGGTGGCGATGACGCCACCTCTCAGGATCGCCTGTGATTGGCTGGACGGACAGGTGGATGGAGCACCGCTCTCCCCGCCCACAGACTTCCGTGTGAGTGAGGAGAGAGGAGCCCCGTGTCGGTCCCTCTGCCTCCCACGCAATTCGCCGCCATCCGTGGCCCCTGAGCCACCATAAAGTGCCATCTGGCACATAACCATTTACGGAGAGCTTTAGGTTAGGGAGGGAGAGTGCTTTTTTTTTTTGGAGGTGCGCTGACTGTGGCCGGCACTCTTAGCTGTAAAAGAGCATCCGGCCACTGTTTAGTGCATCGCCCACCCCACCGCAGGGTATACGTAAAAACACACTCCCCCCCCCCCCATACACACTAAATAAAGTTTTACAAACACACACACTCCCCTTTAGCGTTAGAAGATGGCCCGCCGGATGTTCTCGGCCGAGGAGGCATACGCCCAGCTGCTCTCCGACTCCGAGAGCCCCAGTGAGGACGAGGATGACCCTATCGTGGACTACAAAAACCCAAGAGCAGAATATAAAATCAATGATACAGTCCTAACCTCAGTATCTGAGGAAAGGGATTTAGGGGTCATTATTTCAGAAGACTTAAAGGTAGGCAGACAATGTCATAGAGCACCAGGAAATGCTAGCAGAATGCTTGGGTGTATAGGGAGAGGAATTACCAGTAGAAAGAGGGAGGTGCTCATGCCGCTCTACAGAGCACTAGTGAGACCTCATTTGGAGTATTGTGCTCAGTACTGGAGACCATATCTCCAGAAGGATATTGATACTTTGGAGAGAGTTCAGAGAAGAGCTACTAAACTGGTACATGGATTGCAGGATAAAACTTACCAGGAAAGATTAAAGGACCTTAACATGTATAGCTTGGAAGAAAGACGAGACAGAGGGGATATGATAGAAACTTTTAAATACATAAAGGGAATCAACAAGGTAAAAGAGGAGAGAATATTTAAAAGAAGAAAAACTGCTACAAGAGGCTATCCATAGTATTTAGTATATTGGGCAGACTGGATGGGCCAAATGGTTCTTATCTGCCGACACATTCTATGTTTCTATGTTTCTATATGGGAGGAGTTGATCTCTCTGATCAAGTCCTCAAGCCATATAATGCCATGTGCAAAACCCGGGCATGGTACAAAAAAGTTGCGGTCTACTTGGTGCAGGTTGCCTTGTACAACACTTTTGTGCTGTCCCAGAGCGCTGGCAACACAGCAAAGTTCCTCCAGTTCTATGAGGCAATGCTAAAGGCCCTGATGTTTTCTGACCAGGAAAGAGTAGGCCGGAGTGCCTCGGGAACTGGAGGCGCCCGGATCGTCCCTGCCCAACACTTTTCAGGTGTGGTCCCCCATACTGGAAAGAAGGGATGGTCCCAAAAAAAGTGCAGAGTGTGTAACAGAAGAAGGATACGGAAGGACACCACCACTCAGTGTGACACGTGCCCCGATCATCCAGGCCTCTGCATTAACGGTTGCGTCAGGAAGTACCACACTTCCATGGAGTACTAAATTTATAATCTCCTTCCCCCATTTTAAATTTATTTGTCCACAGTCTTTAAATTTTTTGGGGGGGCATTTCACATTTAGGAAGCCCATACGGTGCCAAAACAGCAAGAAACCCCCACATGGCACACCATTTAGGAAACTAGACCCCTTGTTATGTACCTTGAGGGGTCTAGTTTCCTAAATGGTGTGCCATGTGCGGGTTTCTTACTGTTCTGGTACCATGGGGGCTTCCTAAATGTGACATGCCCCCCAAAAAACATTTCAGCAAAATTCTCTGTCCAAAATCCCAATGGCGCTCCTTCTCTTCTGAGCCATGTAGTTCACCAGCAGATCACTCTACATCCACATATGAGGTATTTTCTGACTCGGGAAAAATTGTAAAAATGAAATAGAAAGGGCTACAAGAACACGTTAGTGTAAAAAAAAAGGAGATTTTGAATTTTCTCCTCCACTTTGCAGCTATTCCTGTGAAACACTTGAAGCGTTAACAATCTTTCTGAATGTCATTTTGAATACTTCGAGGGGTGCAGTTTTCATAATGGGGTCATTTATGGGGGATTTCACTTAAAAACTGAACTGGTCCCTGAAAAAAATTAGATTTTGAAATTGTCTCTTACTTCTTCAAAAAGTAAAAACATGTCAACTTTGTGATGCCAACATAAAGTAGACATATTGAATATGCGAATCAATATATAATTTATTTGGCATGTCCATTTTTCTTACAAGCAGAGAGTTTCAAAGTTAGAAAATGCAAAATGTTCAAATTTTTCATGAAATTTTAGAATTTTTCACTAAGAAATGAGGTAAGTATCGGCGAAAACTTACCACTAACATAAAGTAGAATATGTAACGAAAAAACTATCTCGGAATCAGTATGATAGGTAAAAGTATTCCAGAGTTATAAATGCATAAAGTGACATTGGTCAGATTTGCAAAAAATGGCCTGGTCCTTAAGGTGAAAATTAGCCCGTTCCTTAAGGGGTTAAAGGGAACTGGTCATCAACTTTATGCTGACCTCACTGAGGGCAGAATAAATTAGTGACAGAAATGCTGATTTCAGCGGTGTGTCACTCATGAGCTAAAAGTAAGTGGTTGCCGAGAACCAGCATCATAATCATTGCAGCACAGGCCTTGAAAAGAGTCATGGTTATTCATAATCTCCTGCACTCTCACCCATCTGCTGATGACTGACAGTTCTCTACTAGACAGAAAGGGAGAAAACTAGGTAGAAGACTGTCAGTTATCAGCAGGGAGAGCAAGAATTTATGAATAACCATAAGTCTTCTCATGTGTCCGGGACTCTTTACCAGGCCCAGTCTGCAATGATTGTGATGTCGGTTCTCGACAACCACTTACTTTTAACTTATAAATGACAGACCGCTGAAATCAACTCACCTGTCTCTACTTTATGCTGCTGTTAGTATGTGCAGCATAAAGTTGATGACAGGTTCCCTTTAAGGACCAGACCATTTTTTTCAAATCTGACATGTCACTTTATGTGGTAATAACTTTAAAACGCTTTTACTTATTCAGGCCATTCTACAATTGTTTTCTCGTCACATATTGCACTTCATGACAGTGGAAAAATTGAGTAAAGAAACTTATTTTTATTTATAAAAAAAAAAATACAAAATTTACCAAAAATTTGGAAAAATGTGCAAATTTCAATTTCTCTATTTTTATAACAGATAGTAATACCTCCAAAAATAGTTAATATTTACATTCCCCATATGTCTACTACATGTTTGGATCGTTTTGTGAATGCCATAATATTTTTTGAGGACGTTAGAAGGCTTAGAAGTTTAGAAACAAATCTTGAAATTTTTCAGAAAATTTCCAAAACCCACTTTTTTAGGACCAGTTCAGGTCTGAAGTCACTTTGTGAGGCTAACATAACAGAAACCCCCCACAAATGACCCCCATTTTAGTAACTACACCCATCAAGGTATTCAAAACTCATTTTTCAAACTTTGTTAACACACACAAGAATTCAGGGAAAAAATAAATTAAATGTAAGAATTTCACTTTTTTGACAGATTTTCCATTTTAATAAAAAAAAATTCCACTAACAAAGCAAGAGTTAACAGCCAAAAAAAACTCAATATTTATTGCTCTGATTCTGTAGTTTACAGAAACACCCCATATGTGGTCGTAAATTGCTGTACGTGCACACGTGGGATAATTTTAAGCTGCCATGTCACATTTGAAGACCCCCTGATGCACCCCTAAAGTAGAAACTCCAAAATAGTGACCCCATTTTAGATACTACACCCCTCAAGGTATACAAAACCGATTTTATAAACGTTGTAAAGGGTATATGTTCGAATCTTGTTTTCTCATCCTCTTCCCCCTCCTCCTGTTCTATATAGTATATATGCCCTCAGTACAATATTTTATGGAGTTCGCTCACATTCAGGCCCTCACCTCCAATGTTTCATACCGTCTGCTCACCTGTAGGCCTTCACTACAATGTTTTATGGGGTTCGCTCACCTTCAGGCCCTTACCTCCAATGTTTCATACGGTCTGCTCACATGTAGGCCTTCACTACAATGTTTTATGGGGTTCGCTCACCTTGAGGCCCTCACCTCCAATGTTTTATACGGTCTGGTCACCTGTAGGCCTTGACTACAATGTTTTATGGAGTTCATTCACCTTCAGGCCCTCACCTCCAATGTTTCATATGGTCTGCTCAACTGTAGGCCCTCACTACAATGTTTTATGGGGTTCGCTCACCTTCAGGCCCCCACCTCCAATGTTTCATACGGTTTGCTCACCTGTAGACCCTCACTACAATGTTTTATGGGGTTCGCTCACCTTCAGGCCCTCACCTCCAATGTTTCATATGGTCTGCTCACCTGTAGACCCTCACTACAATGTTTTATGGGGTTCACTCACCTTCAGGCCCTCACCTCCAATGTTTTCCATGGTCAGCTCACTAGCAGGCCCTCAACCATAATGTTTAAGAGGGTCAGCTCAACAGCAGGCAGTCACTCGTAATGTTTTAGAGGGTAACCAGCAGGCCCTTGCTCCTAATGTTTTTTGAGGGTCACCAGCAGGCCATTAATTATATGTATGATGCCCTCCTTTATGTGTAATAAAAGGTACATTGGAGTGCCGGTTCCTTGTAATTTTTGGCAGCCCTTTCACTTTAGTGCATAGGCTTTGTAGGAGTCTCACTACCTGAACAATTGTACAACCATGTGAATAAAGCCCTCCTTTAGGTGAAATACAGGCAGTATCGTGGTGCTTCTTCCTTGTAATTTTTGGCAGCAATTACACTGTATATCCAATTGAATCTACAGGAAAGAAAGTTTCCTAACAATTTTTCCTCTAAAAATTATTTTTTCTTTTGTGGGGGCGGGGTTTTGTGTGTTTTTTTGTCAGTCTGTAAAAGTGGCGTACAACTTGGACAACATGGTTCCCAGCAGCGACATTGGTGTCCAAGATGCATCCAGACATGGTTCCCCTGCTGTTCCTGATCGATTTCAGAGGTGTTTCCATCACTTTCAGACCTTTTCCTATGGTCCAGGCACCCGCCCCTCATCCGAGCAGGGGGTGCTTGGTTGTCTCCCATTGTCTACCATTATACTCGGGTGCTCGACCGAGCGCACGAATATCGCGATGTGTTCGGACCGAACACCCGAACACTTTGGTGCTCGCTCATCACTAGAAACAATACATTCTGTTGTGCTAGATTCTGAAGCTCTTTCATAATTGTGTTATAGGGCACTTGGACCAGCTTCTTGGCAGTATGCCACTTTTCTGGTACTTTCTGTTAGCTAAATGTGCCCATTGTTTTCTTGTTTTTGTCATAGTTTTCAGCCAGTTAAATTTAAGCCAGTGATTGGCCGAGCTGTCACATGTCAGTGTCACAAGGGACCATTAAATAAAGGCCGGCTAGAGACCTGTGAAGCATTGAAACTGGAGCAGTAGGGGATCAGTGGGCTGGATATGGCTTTTATTTCCTTTAGCTGTTCTAACCTTTTAAGAAAACGGCTGGACATCCTCTATGTCCACCTCCATCTTCTGACTTCCTTTATTTATAATCTAGGTTGGCATGATATATACTATATGGGACATCTACACCTACAGAAGCTTTTATGACAATCTATTCCGAATCCTTAGACATTAACATGAAGTTGTAATTATTATTATTATTATTATTAATTATTAATTAATTATTATTATAATTATTAGAGCACCATTCATTCATTAGTTGTCACAGCGGACAGGATCTCAGATATACAGACAACCAAATAAACAAGTGTCTAGGCGAGATGCTGGGGAATGGTCACATCCTAGCATATCCCTGACTTCTGTCCCTATGCTGCTAAGCCCACATTCAGACCTTGATGGTAGGAATAATGTGTCCTCGTGCCTGGACTGCAAACAACCTAGAATCCCTGAGATGGTGAAAGGGGAGAAGGGGCAGAAGACACAAACAGCCTAGACCGCAAATAACAAAAACAGAAACCAAACTTATCTGAGCTGGAACAGACAATCCTTCCTTCCTTGAATCCAAGGCCAGACTGAATTGTATAACCCGCACGGCCCTCTGGGAGTGAAGGCAATTTAAGCCAATGACCCCACCCAGAGCACCAGAAGGAAGGCGGATCCAGCATGATTCCAAAACAAAACAAAACAAATGGTTAAACACGTGCAGCCAATCTGACAGACCTCCACACACCGTCCGAGCAGGGAATGACATTAGTGCTGTACATACGAAAAGGGGTATGCATACATAATAATAAACAAGTACAATAAGCATGAACAAGACAAGTTAAAAACTAGTACAGAAAGAGAGAGGACCCTGCCTGCAAGGGCTTATAATCTACAAGGGATGGGAGAAGGATACAGTAGGTGAGGATAAAGCTGGTCATGGTGGTTTAGTGTCAGCAGGGTTACTGTAGGTTGTAAGCTTGTCTAAAGAGGTTTTCAGGTTGTCTAATATGTTGCGGTAGAGAGTTCCAGAGTAACGGGGCTGCACTGGAGAAATCTTGTAGGCGATTGTGGGAAGAGGAGGTATGAGTAGAGCACAGAAGGAGGTCTTGTGATAGGATTGGAGATTGCATGTGAGAAGGTATCAGGAGATAACAGATGTATGTATGGGACAGGTTGTTGATGACCTTTTATGTCATAGTAAGTCTTGTACTGGATTCTCTGGGCAACAGGGAGCATTGAAGGCATTGACAGAGATGAGTAACAGGAGAGTAATGGTGGAAGAGGTAGATTAGTCAGGCAGAAGAGTTGAGGATATATTGGAAGGGTGCGAGAGTCCTAGATGAGAGGCCACAGAGGAAGATATTACAGTAATCTAGGTGGAAGATGATAAGGGCATGTACAAGCATTTTTGCACACTCTGTATTTAAGAATGTGTGAATCTGAGAGATATTTTTGAGTTGGATGTGGCAGTAGGTGGAAAAGGCCTGGATGTGTGGTTTGAAGGACAGAGCAGAATCGAAAGTTACCCCAAAGCAGCGGACTTGGTTGACACGGGAAAGTGTGTAGCCTCTGACTGTGATAAAAAGTTATGATGAAGGGGTTAAATGAGATGGGAGAAAAATTATAAATTCTGTTTTATTCATGTTAAGTTTTAGAAAGCGAGAGGAGAAGAAGGAGTGTCACGGGATAGAGTCACGGGTATAAAGATAAGCGGAGATGCACCCCCTGAGATGCCACCCGGTCCCCTGTCCCTGCCTACTTGCACTACCCGCCCTAGGTGACGGGGCGCAACTGGGCGACAGTCCCTGACCTGAGTAAGTGCAAGCAGAGAGATAGAGACAGCATGGAAGCGGACAGCCAATGAGAGGTAGCACTAGAACGGACAGAGAGGTGGAACAAGCAAGGTACCACCAAAAACGGAAGCGCGAGGTGGGTCAACTAGCCGGGGTCAGTCCAGGAGGTCACGTCAGTACAAGAGAGGAGGCAAAGACAAAATCCAAAAGCAAGCCGAGGTCAAAATCCGAGAGGTAGCGTCAAGGTTCAGGGAGCAGGCAGAAGAGGTGTCAGGAAGCAGATCAAGGGTCAAATCCAAAAGGTAAGCTAAATAACAATAATAATACACATCCTAAGGGACCAAAATCACAGGCCTGTAGCCAGCAGGTTGCCTGTATTTATAGTGGGGAGTGAGGGTCATGTGACGTGGCCAGCATCACATGACCGACAGACAAACAAGTCGAGCACCGAGTGATCAGCTCGGCGCTCAAGGCAGACCTAGGAGCAGGGAGCCTCCCAGCTAGCAAAAGCCGCCCTGGGAACGAGGCTGAACAGAGATCCTCGCTCCCGAAGCTAAGCAGTAGGTCTGCGGCTGATGGGAGACCGAGTGCGCCTTCGGCGCCCCGTTACAAGGAGGCTATAGAGCCTTTTAGAGTGGGTGCCCACAGATAGGGCTCTGAGTGCCCCCTCTGGCACCCGTGTCATAGGTTCTCCACCACTGCGATAGAGGATAGGTATTGTGGGATGCTGGATAGAGTGGGTGGTGATATCTGGACCAGAGAGGTAAATTTGCGTGTCATGAGCATAGAAGTGATATTGAAAGCCATGGGAGTCTCTAAAAAACAACCTTATGGCATAATCCTTCCACCACTAATCAAAGTATTGTGCTCAAATTCAGTGAGCTCTTTAGGACGTCCCATTCTTTTCTCAAATGTTTGTTATGGCAGACCTTATTGCTAGAGGCTTGATCTTTACACCAGTGGCAATGGGACTGAATGAAACACCCAAATTCAGTTATTAAATGGTGTGTCCTATTAGGTCTATCATGAGATAGAAGAAGTGACAGATGTATGATTAAACAAAAAATGACACTGGCTGGTTGGGTGAACAAAGGTGCAGTAGTCATAATGCTGGTTAATGTGACACCTATGTACATTATTTGCAAATCCCTTATGTTTTCATTTAAAGGCCCTAGATTCACAGACAATCTATGACAACTGCCACAGAATTTAATTGGCTCTGTTAGTTCTCTAGCTCTACTCAAAAACAGGTACAGGTAATTATTATAACAATATGTCAAAGTAGTCAGGAAAATATCCACAATTAATGCTGACAGCTCTTAGATCCAGACTGAGCGCAATAAATAGCAGGCAAGCTACTTTTCCACTGTTGTTTATAAGACTCTCCTCATTACTACGACTATTAATACATATATGTAAATGCTGGTAAAATAGAATCTCATAATTTTCAATTGATGAGACAGAAAACAAAGCTGCTTATAGCCATAACATTAGTTATTTGCAATTAGAAATTAGCGAAAGTCTTGAAATTTGTTTCGGGTCTGATCTAACAAACCTTGGGTCAGACGTCTACCTGAATTAAAAGTGATCCAATTGGCCTGAAGATTGATGTATGACACTCTGAGGTCTTCTAGGACTCACATTTTCTCTGTCTTTGTCTTTCTCGTTTTTTTATTATTATTTTTCCACATTTTTTCTCTCTCGCTCTATCTCTTCCGTTTCAAGCTTTGTAACACAAAGACAGCAAAAGCAAATAATGTCAGTGACACTTACGCTGCGTTCAGACCTGAGCGTACGGAATGGAGCGCTCTGTATGCGCGATTTTATGCACGTTTACAGACGCGGCTCCGAAACAAGTGAATGCCCATTGTCGCGCGTTCCCGGAAGTCTATGTACGGGAACACGCGACAAGACGCCCCAAAGAAGCAGGGGCACTTTCATGATGCTAATTATATATTTATACTGTATGTATGCAGCCAATCATGCTGCTTGCGATTATTGCCAAAATGGCTAAGGATCTAGTTTTTTCATCCTCTGCCTTCGCTCTGATGCTTAGTCGAGGTCGATGTCATCATCATCATCATCTTCATCATCAACCTTGTCCTAAAGGGAGGACAAATTATGTTAATAAGGGAGGCCCCTCTCCAACTCCAGCAGAGTAACCCCTCTTCCTGCTGTCATAAGCAGCAGTAGCCACAACAGCAGTAGCAGCAGCAGCCAGTTCAACCTGAACACGATGGACCAATTTTTTCATGTGCCATGCCAGGCTGAGGCCAATCAGCAAACCGAGAGCTCCCACCTCAACACCCAGGTTTAGGCCTACCTACACTCTGGCCTGTCTACCATCATGTTGGGTGTGGCTGCTGCTGACTCCATCATGCCACTGCTGTTGCCTGCCCACCATCATGTTTGATGCAGCTGCTGCTGCAGCTGCCTCCATCATGCCACTGCTACCATTATGCTACAGCTTGCCTTCTAACGTGTTACATATAGCTTCTGTTGTTTCCATCATGCTGCTGCTGGCGCATTTATGCCACTGCTGCGGCCTGCCTAACATCATGTTCTGCCGCGGCTACTGCTGCTACCTCCATCAAGCCACTGCCACAATCATGCCACTGCTGCTGCCTTCCTGCCATCATGCTGTTACTTGCCTGCCAACATGTACCATATGGCTGCTGCTGCCACCACCACCTCTGCGGCTGGTCCTCATTTCTAAAGCAAAAATTCATACAATATGTTTTCCTAGGAAACTCGATGTTGTTATATATAATTTTTCTGGGAAATTGGAGCCAATCTGGTTTGGTGTGAACCGGAGCTTTTTTCTAAAAATTTGGCGAACCTGAACCAAACCAATCCTCATTGCTCATCTCTACATATTTTTCATTATTTTAGACAGAAAAAAAGTACTTCTTGTAGATCTTTTTTTATGTCCAAAATAATGGATCTCAGATGGAAATGGCTAAAACGCATGCAAAATGAGCATAACTGATAATTTTTTTTCTGTTTTTCTGAAAAATTAGAAGAATGGAAAACAAAATGGTGATGTGAACCTAGCTTTAGCTGTTTAGATATGAATGCAGCAGTTAAGACAAAAAGTCATTTACGAACCAGTCTTATTCTTGGTGTGTTGTTTTTCACATTTTGTGGTTTTACTATTGGTTTATTCGTTGCACACCTAATGGATGATTTTCCATGGAAGCTAAGCTCACAATTTACATATTTCTCGTAATAATAACTATGTGTGTTAACACCATTTTGGAACACTTGTTTTTTTTAAATATAAATTGGCAATACTGTTTTATAATTATATATATATATATACACTGCTCAAAAAAATAAAGGGAACACTTAAACAACACAATGTAACTCCAAGTCAATCACACTTCTGTGAAATCAAACTGTCCACTTAGGAAGCAACACTGAGTGACAATCAATTTCACATGCTGTTGTGCAAATGGGATAGACAACAGGTGAAAATTATAGGCAATTAGCAAGACACCCCCAATAAAGGAGTGGTTCTGCAGGTGGTAACCACAGACCATTTCTCAGTTCCTATGCTTCCTGGCTGATGTTTTGGTCACTTTTGAATGCTGGCGGTGCTTTCACTCTAGTGGTAGCATGAGACGGAGTCTACCACCCACACAAGTGGCTCAGGTAGTGCAGCTTATCCAGGATGGCACATCAATGCGAGCTGTGGCAAGAAGGTTTGCTGTGTCTGTCAGCGTAGTGTCCAGAGCATGGAGGCGCTACCAGGAGACAGGCCAGTACATCAGGAGACGTGGAGGAGGCCGTAGGAGGGCAACAACCCAGCAGCAGGACCGCTACCTCCGCCGTTGTGCAAGGAGGAACAGGAGGAGCACTGCCAGAGCCCTGCAAAATGACCTCCAGCAGGCCACAAATGTGCATGTGTCTGCTCAAACGGTCTGTAACAGACTCCATGAGGGTGATATGAGGGCCCGACGTCCACAGGTGGGGGTTTTGCTTACAGCCCAACACCGTGCAGGACGTTTGCCATTTGCCAGAGAACACCAAGATTGGCAAATTCACCACTGGCGCCCTGTGCTCTTCACAGATGAAAGCAGGTTCACACTGAGCACATGTTACAGATGTGACAGAGTCTTGAGATGCCGTGGAGAACGTTCTGCTGCCTGCAACATCCTCCAGCATGACCGGTTTGGCATTGGGTCAGTAATGGTGTGGGGTGGCATTTCTTTGGAGGGCCGCACAGCCCTCCATGTGCTCGCCAGAGGTAGCCTGACTGCCATTAGGTACCGAGATGAGATCCTCAGACCCCTTGTGAGACCATATGCTGGTGCGCTTGGCCCTGGGTTCCTCCTAATGCAAGACAATGCTAGACCTCATGTGGCTGGAGTGTGTCAGCAGTTCCTGCAAGACGAAGGCATTGATGCTATGGACCGGTCCGCCCGTTCCCCAGACCTGAATCCAATTGAGCACATCTGGGACATCATGTCTCGCTTTATCCACCAACATCACGTTGCACCACAGACTGTCCAGGAGTTGGCAGATGCTTTAGTCCAGGTCTGGGAGGAGATCCCTCAGGAGACCGTCCGCCACCTCATCAGGAGCATGCACAGGCGTTGTAGGGAGGTCATACAGGCACGTGGAGGCCACACACACTACTGAGCCTCATTTTGACTTGTTTTAAGAACATTACATCAAAGTTGGATAGCCTGTAGTGTGTTTTTCCACTTTAATTTTGAGGGTGACTCCAAATCCAGACCTCCATGGGTTGAAAAATTTGATTTCCATTTTTTAATTTTTGTGTGATTTTGTTGTCAGCACATTCAACTATGTAAAGAACAAAGTATTTCAGAAGAATATTTAATTAATTCAGATCTAGGATGTGTTATTTTTGTGTTCCCTTTATTTTTTTGAGCAGTGTATATATATATTTAATACTTTTAGAAGTAGGCATGTCTTACTTCTCTGATTAAGACACATGTGACCCTCCCACTGCACTCACACTCGCAAAGGTACCAAATGTTAATTTATGAGGTCTGGTGTAAAGGGGTTAATAATTTTCTATAAAGCATTCTGTGTACTGCAGATATTGAAAAGTACTTTTAAATTTATTTTAGATCTGAGCAGTGGTAGCTGATAATGGACACTGTTTTTCTGTTGCAAAGTTTACATTTTAATGCATAATTCATGTCCTTGATGCTGTTATTATAATAAGCCTACATTGTTCGCTTCAATATCAGTCAGCAAAATATGTGTGCTCATTGTCTACAAATCATTTATTAGTATCATCATATTCTTTTGATTAATGATTTAATTATGAAGAAAAAAGAACGTTGCAAACTTTAAAAAATAATAATTACCATAAGTTGCCTCAGCAACATTTACTTACTGTCTGAAATGTAAATTGTGATATAATGTGAATGCTAGTGCAGTCATCTTCATTAATTTTAAACCATTATCTATTTTTTTTTCCTAGAAAATGTTGCCAGCTAAGTCTTAGGATGACATTAGATTGGCCTTTTGGTACTGAAATATTTCCGCCTGGGAGTTAGCTTTTATTTTAATCTTTTTTGTTCAAGTTTCTTTTGCTAGTATGCATACTTATACACCTGTAGATTCTACTCTGAGCATAACATTTTATTTTAGTTTCACTTTTTAGCAGTTACCATGTCTAACCCAAAAAATGTAAACAGAAATACTTTTATGTAATTATATTTAAATGTTTTATTTATTTATTTATTTATTTATTTGGGGTTGACATAAAGAAAAGAAGTGTGAAGATTGGTAGTTCACCGTATTTCTTTCTGGAATAATATGAACAGATGAATTTCCATATCTTATTGTCGAGACAAATCTTGAGAACAGAAGGTCAACCCCCCGACCATTGTCAGTTTTCCAATCTGGGAAATGGGAAAGGAAAAGAAAGGAAGCTGAGCAGGAGAAGGGGGAGAGGAGACAAAATATAATAGGGGCAGTTAAGGATAAGGAGAATGCAAAATTGCAAAGTCAACAAAGTCACTAAGTAGAATTATGTTACTGGTGAGCCACCAAGCAGTACACAGGTCTGAAACCATGAGGTAAGCTGAAAACAGTCTTGGATAGATTTTCTAACCTGTCATGTTAACAAGGTAATAATATTTCCCCGGCATATAAAAAATATTTTCACACTTGTTTCTTTCCTAGAAGACTCATCCACACAATCAATTTCTTTCTAAAGGAGAGTTTCTCAGGGAACAACTTTAATGGCGAGGGGGTGCAGGATCTATCCAGGTGTAGAGAATAGCCTTAACTCCAGCAGCCACTATCATATATAATAATCTTCTCCTACCAGGGGAACATCTTATAGTGGGCAGATCAATATATTAAAATATAGCCCAGATAGGATCTAAGGGTAGCCAATGTTAAATGGGGGGCAGTAAATGTATATATTTTGCACCAGAAAGATTGACAATAGTTTTCTAAGATATGTTTATAAGAACTACAAGCTTGGAGGAAAAGGTAAAGGAAAAAGGTAAAGTTTGCATTTGGGTATTTTAATTTGAGTTTTTCTAAGGACAACATCTGGCGAGTTTAAGTATATACCAAATGTGATCTCCATAGTGATCTCCATTCTGTGCCAATGATAGAAAACCTTGGTGAACCTTTTTGAAATTGTGGATTGACTAAGAGAGCCTGTGCATTGAATTGTGAGGGTTTAGATTCTTAATATGTCTCATTTTTTGACAATGATGCCAGGTAGACATCAATAAGTTCTGGTATCTCATTATAGGTAATATGAAGGAAATTAGCACTTGCCATCCATATAAAGGCCTGTTTCTAATTCTAGAACACAAAGGTGAGGTATATCCAATTCACAGCCACTCTCATAAGTGCTGCAATATTGTAGGCCCTTAGGTTTTGAAATTTTTACCCACCATTCAGTCTAGGTTATTGTAAAAAAAAAAAATGTAAGGGATTCTTGGTTGCCTACCATTCCAAATAAACGTGTGGTATATATAATTAATTTTTTCTCTTCCCTCAGATGTAAATAAATTGTCAAAAAATGTAAAGAATGAACCTTTTTTAGCAGGTATGCCCTGTCCATATACAACAAGAGAGGGAGTCGCTCACTCACCAAACATGTCCTCCAGTGTTTTTATATAGGGCGTGACATGGCGTTATACAACTTAGGCTACTTTCACACTAGCGTTCGGGGCTCCGCTTGTGAGTTCCGTTTGAAGGCTCTCACAAGCGGCCCCGAACGGATCCGTCCAGCCCTAATGCATTCTGAGTGGATGCGGATCCGCTCAGAATGCATCAGTCTGGCACCGTTTGTCCTCCGCTCCGCTCAGCAGGCGGACACCTGAACGCTGCTTGCAGCGTTCGGGTGTCCGCCTGGCTGTGCGGAGGCAAATGGATCTGTCCAGACTTACAATGTAAGTCAATGGGGACGGATCCGTTTGAAGTTGACACAGTATGGCTCAATTTTCAAACGGATCCGTCCCCCATTGACTTTCAATGTAAAGTCAAAACGAATCCGTTTGCATTATCATGAACAAAAAAAATAAATAAATAAATATATATTTTTTTTTTTTTCAGCCTTAGGCTACTTTCACACCTGCGTTAGGTGCGGATCCGTCTGGTATCTGCACAGACGGATCCGCACCTATAATTCAAACGCTTAGATCCGTTCAGAACGGATCCGTTTGCATTACCATGAAAAAAAAAAAATATATATATATATATTTTTTTTTTTTTGTTCATGATAATGCAAACGGATCCGTTTTGACTTTACATTGAAAGTCAATGGGGGACGGATCCGTTTGAAAATTGAGCCATATTGTGTCAACTTCAAACGGATCCGTCCCCATTGACTTAGGCTACTTTCACACTAGCGTTCAGAGCGGGTCCGTCTGATGTTTCATCAGACGGATCCGTTCCTATAATGCAGACATTTGCATCCGTTCAGAACGGATCCGTCTGCATTATAACTTATAGAAAATTTCTAAGTGTCAAAGTAGCCTGAACGGATCCGTCCAGACTTTACATTGAAAGTCAATGGGGGACGGATCCGTTTGAAGATTGAGCCATATGGTGTCATCTTCAAACGGATCTGTCCCCATTGACTTGGTTGCTGTTCCTTCCTGTTCCTGTTTCCTGGTGTGGGTGTGTTTGTGTGCTGTGCTCTTGCAGGAGAACCAGGAGGGGAATAAGGATTGCTGGGGAGAGTGCTGCCCTTTCCCCAGGGGGTGGTGCTTTTTCCCAGCATGGACACCCGGGCTGCGGCCGCCCGGCGCTTAATGCCGGGCGGCCATGACGGAGCTGCGGCGATGGAGAGGAACGCGGGAGACCCGGCGCAGGAAGTGCCTGTGCTGCGGGAGGTGGAGAGGGAAGGAGAAGCCACAGAAAGACCGGGCGCAGAGCCTGAATGTTTGAAGAGACTGGGGACAGTGTCGCAGCCGGGAGGTAAGCGGCATGATGCCCAAGTTATGCAGTCAAGTGCTCCAGAGAGGGGCGGTATGGAGAAGAGTGGCTCTGAAACCCGGCTTTCAGGGAAAGTCCTGGGCAGCATGAGAAAGGGGAGCAGCCTTGACTCCTCTTTGGACCGGGCTGGCTCTCATGTGGTTAAGCCCTGTTGTATGAAGATGTCTGCCGCTGAGCAGGTGGTGGGCGCAGCTAAAAGAGGGATTGCGGCTGAACAAGTGGTGAAGAGAACAGTGGTTGGCAAAGTAGCAGGTAAACAAGCAGAGAAGGCGCCAGCAAAGTCCTCTAAGAATGTGGGATCCGAGGCAGAGATGGCCAGGGCTGGGGTGAAGGTACGTGAGTCTGGTATGTCTGTATCTCGCCCTGGTGGGTCTGGTTTGTCTCGCCCAGGTGTGACTGCTCTGTCTCGCCCTGAGGGGTGTCAGCAAAACAATAAAGAACTAAAGGCTATCCATAACTGGGGGGTACAGGGCCCTACTGAAACCCCGGCTATTCTGGCTTCCAGAGTGATATATTATCTAAGGGTGTATGAAGAGATTAAAAAAGAATTGAGGAGAGCCAAATTAGAACACAAAAATGTGAAAATACAGGAGAGTTTATTGCCCAAACGTAAGAAAGCCACTCTCTCCTCTAAGCTGGACAAGCTAGAGGAGGTGATAATGGCTTTGGAGGAGAAAAAGTTTGCAATAGAAAAAAATGGTGGTCCGTTTATGGAGAAGTTCCAGAATGAAAGCCGTTTTGAAAGTATGTCAGGGTCTGGGTCTGGTACACCTGGTCCGTTGGGGCCGCGGATCAGGAGCCAGAGTAAGACCCTAGTAGGTGAAGATTCTGGGGACAACACCCTGCCAGCAGGGCAGGGGGAACCTTCCTGGAGCCAAGAAACAGCGTCTGGGGAGGAAGGAGGGTCTGCTGGAGGACTGATAATCGAAGAAATCAAACAACTAGAATCTCCAGTAGGAAAACTGTACTTTGGAAATGATGACATTCCTGAAGATGAAATGGTAAAAACAAGGAAGAGTAAAAACAAAAGTAAAATCGCGGAGAAGGACGTCATGGTATACACACTCCTAGAACCCGCTGCTGGGCCCGGCCCAGCTTCTGAAGTGAAGCTGGGTCATACAGGGCGGGAGAGTTCTTTGGTGGCGGACAAGGCAAAGGGAACCCCTTCTGCGGAGAAAGGGGTGATGAGGGCTACAAAAGCGTCATTAAAATCCGAGGAGGTGATGACAATAGAAAATGACAAAACTGCTGTTGGAAAAAATGACAAGGCACAGCAGGACATGGTGGAGGACATGGTGTTGGTTGAGGGTGAGGGGGGTGAGACATCCCCTGCAATTGCTGTAGGAGATGAATCTAACCCCAAATCCGATGATACTGAACATAGTGTCGAAACGTCCGTTGGAAAATCAAAGAAAACCAATGTAACTGCTGTAACCCCAAATGGGGGGGGCCCGACCAGTTTGGGGGGAGTAAGTGGTGGGGTCCCAGGAAAAGGGGGTAAGAGTGGTATGAATAGTGATGTGAGAGGTATGCATGGTGGTGTGAAAGGAGGCCAGAATGGAGGTGGGAGTGCGGGAACAAATACAAATGCGGGTGCGAATGTGAGTGCGAATGGCAAGGCAAGTGGAAATGTAGTGCAAGATAGTAATGTAGACATGAAAGAATATGATGACAGGGTTTTGTCTTTAGAGGAGTTGGAGTTGCTCCAAAAGGAGGAAGCAGAGGAGGAGAGAGTAAGGGAGGAAAAGAAGAGGAAAAAAATACTGGCGGAAGCAAAAATAACTTTTGCAGATGCCGTAAAAGGGGGAGCAGGGGATTCTTTGCCCGCAGGATCTGGCAAAGGTAACTTGCAACGGCGCCTTGTGGGGGCCTTGATGGAGGGCACTGGGACCTCCATACAGGTAGAGGGTGAACCGGTCAACCTGTCTTTCTGGACAGAGAGACATGGGCTGAGAGCCTTCCGAGAGAAAAGAGGGGATGAGACCATTTGGACTCACCCCACAGCCGGGGGGGACCGTAGGAATGTGGCCCGTCTGGTTTGGGAAGGTGAGGAAGCAGCACCTTCCAGAAAGGTTGTTGTGGAGCTTCTCCTGCGGATGGGCTTTGGGGCAAAGAGATCTTTGCCCTCATCCATCCCTACGGGACCAAGTTCTTTGACGTCAGCTTTGTCCGGCCAGAGGGGCTTGAGCTCTTCTGGTCCAGATATGAGCTGACAAAGAACACCCCGGAGTGGCAAGGTTTTGCCGTCCAGGCCATCACCCGCCAGACCATGGTGAAGAGAGTGACCGTGCTAACTTGTAATGAGTCTCTCTCTTGTGTTGACATAGCAACTTGGTTAGGTCGTTATGGTGAGGTGGGCTATCCAGCCAAGGTCTTGGACGAGCACAGTATTTGGTCAGGGGCCTGGACCTTTAACATGATGTTGAGGGCCCAGGGAAATTCTGTTACCCATATCCCCACCTCGGCCTTTATAGGGAGGGATCGGATAATGGTCTTCTACCAGGGGCAGCCAAAGGTCTGCCACAGGTGCGGCGACCCCACGCATTTTAGTGCACAGTGTAGGACCCAGAAGTGCGTGAAGTGCGGGGGGAATGACCATCTTGCCGCAACCTGTCGGCGGATCAGGTGTAATCTGTGTGGTGACCTGGGTCATCCATTTAGCCGCTGTCCGCTTGCCTTTGCCAACCAGGCTCAGGGACAGACTCAGAACCAGGCAGGTACTAGCTGCGAGGCTGAGCCTGTAGTTGGGGAAGAATCTGCTGCCAGGACTGGGCAGGCTGGCGAGGGGACAAGTGCTAGGGCTTCTGGCACTGGAGGAAGCAAAAAGGATCCGGTTAGTAAGAATAAGCGAGTTACAGCAGCTAAGGCCAGGCGGCGGGAACAACGCCGTAACATGAGGAAGCAGGAGGCAGCTGATCCCTCAACTGGTCCCCTGGCTGAGGATCTGGTCAATAGTGACTCGGGTGACAGCGGTGATGATGGGGACCCCGGAGTTCAATCTGAAGAGGCTGACCTCTCCGCTGTTTCTGCCTCCTCAGGTGGGGAGAATGTGGACGAGGAGCGTGGTGAATGGTTGGAGAGGAGGAGGAACAAGCGGGGTAAGAATAAGAAGGGAGAGGGCAGGAAGGCCTCTCTTGAGTGGGATCCGTCCATCCCACTCTCCCTAGACCAGATACCGAGGGAGGTTTTGGCCGGGGCCCCTCTTGTGGAGGTCTCCAACCGGTACTGTGTCCTGAGTGACACCTCTACGGCTAACTTGGCTGAGGAGGGTGCGAGGGATGCAGTGCTGGGGGGCGATAGGGTTTCTTCGCAGGCTGCCGGGTCCGACCCTTCAGGGGATATTCCATCTTCTGGAGGGGGGGCTAAGTCAGATCCTGCGGGCAAAGATAAGTGTGAAATGGATGTTTCACATTGCTTAAAAAGACAAAAGGAAAGCGAGGGGTCTGATGATGGTGATGGTGAGGGTGGTGGGAGGGGTAAGAAGAAAGCTATCTAGTTCAATCACTTATGATGGCGGAACTCACCCCGTTGGTGCTAGCAAGCATTAACGTTGCTAGCATTAAGTCAGACGAGGCTCGTTATATGGCCTTTGATTTTTTTCAGCCGTCTTGATGCTGATGTTTTATTTTTGCAAGAGACCTGGTTGACTTCCACAGAGTTAATAGAGAAAGCGAGGAGTGAGTGGCGCCATGGTCCATCCTTCTGGTCTCTTGCGGCCGAGCCACGTAGCGGGGTAGCGGTACTTTTTAAAACCGCTGGGAGAGTGGAATGCAGGAAAGTAATCGAACTAGAAATGGGAAGGTGCCTGATCCTGGATGTGCTCATGAGAGGACAAGAGCTGAGGCTCATTAACATCTATGGTCCACAAACCGTGTGGGACCGCAAATGTCTTCTCATGAGGATTAAACCATACCTTTTTTCCAGCCGTCAGGTGATCTTTGGTGGAGACTTCAACAATGTGACAAGAGTCTGTGACGGGGGAGGCTCCAAAGTCAGGCTGTATTCTGATGGCATCGCACTGAGTAAGATAGTTGAGGAAGCTAGTCTGGTGGATGCTCATTTGAAGCATAAGCCAGACCACGTGGACTTCACGTTTCATCAAGGTAGCCATAGGTCTAGGATAGATAGGTTTTATTTGAAGGGGGAAGCTGTTTTTTCGGTCTTAAAAACTGAGGAAGTGGTTTTCTCCGATCACTGTTTAATTAGTTTTTCTTTGAATGTCGCAGAGACCCCCTGTATGGGTAAGGGTTTATGGAAGCTGAATTCATCTCTCCTGGAAGATGCGGCAATAAGACAATCCTTTGAGGAGTTTTTTCAGGGCCAGGAACCATTGGTGGACCTCTGTAACAGTAAGTCAGAGTGGTGGGAGATGTTCAAAACAAGGACGGCGAGGTTTTTCCGAGAGCTCTCGTACCTCAGGACCTAGGACAAAAATCATCTGTACCAGGAACTGAGGAAGAAACTTGAAAGTCTCGTCTCGACAGGAGGTAGCCGCGAGGATATCTCCTGTGTGAAGTCCTTGCTTAAGAGGTGTCAGTATGATAGGTACGCATCTTTGGTTGCTGAGAGGGATTTCGGGAAGTACCGCTCACCCGACCCTTATGGCAACTGCAGGATGTCAGTAAGAAGTAAGTTGGTGACAGGCCTGATTGATAGTACAGGATCCCTGAACAGGTCCAAATCAGGGATCCTGGAGGTTGTCAGGTCTTTCTACTCTCACCTCTTGGGTAGGAAAGAACTAGATCGGGACAAGTTTTCGGCTTTCTTGGCTGAGGCGGTTCCCAGGGCAGGAATGGACCCCTCTCTTGCCGTTTTGTCTGAACAAATCAGGGAAGAGGAAGTGAGACTGGCCATTGAAGGGCTTAGGCCCAAGAAATCGCCAGGTCCAGATGGCTTAACATCTGAGTGGTACAGGACTTTCAAGGAACAGTCAGTTCCTCTGTTGACTGAGGTCTTTAATGAGTGTCTTTCCTCGGGCACTTTACCAAAGTCAATGGGTAAGTCAGCTCTGATTATTCTGTCAAAGGGTAAAGACCCATCCCGTATTGAGAATTGGAGACCCATATCGCTTCTCAATACGGACAGAAAGATCCTGGCGAAAATACTTTTCAATAGATTGGAGAAGTTTGCACCGAAGCTTCTTTCGGGGGCTCAGCACTGCACAGTTCCTGGTCGGAGCGCTTTTAGCGCCGTTCTCAGTGTCTGAGAGGCTGTGGAGCGGGGCAGGGCGGGCCTTTGGAAGGGGTTTCTTTTGTCTTTAGATCAGGCTAAAGCCTTTGACCGGGTGAATCACGAGTACCTGTGGTCCGTCCTCTTGTGGTATGGTCTGCCGGGGAGTTTCGTAAATTGGCTGAAAGTTTTGTACAAGGGGGCTGAGAGTTTCCCGTTGGTCAATGGTTGGTTGGGGCAGCCTTTTGAGGTGGCTTCCGGCGTCCGTCAGGGATGTCCCTTAAGCCCCTTGCTATATGTGTTTGCGATCGATCCCTTCATTAGAAGGGTAGATCGCGGACCATTGGCGGGGGTGGGGATGGAACTGGCGGGGGCAATGGGGCCGTCTCTGAGGGTGATAGCGTACGCGGATGATGTCACTATTTTTGCCTCTTCTAGTGAGGAGGTGGGGTGGGTGATGTCGGAAGTGGACTGCTATTCAGAGGTTTCTGGGTCTCGGATCAACCGTGATAAATGTGAGACTCTATGGCTGGGAGAAGGAGATCCTGATTTTGATCTCCAGGACACTCTCCCAGAGCCTCAGAAAACGGTAAAGGTTCTCGGCATCAATTTTGGCCAGGATGTGGACTATCATCAAAAAAATTGGGAAGGCAGACTGAAAGATGTCGGTCAAAAGGTGGACCGCTGGAAGGGTTGGTCTTTGACCCTCAGGGAAAGGGTTCACCTGTGTAAAGCTTATCTGATCCCGGTACTATTGTACCTGGGCGCTGTTTGTGTCCTGCCAGGCTCTCTCTGGGGAACGGTCTACAGCCTCTTTTTCCAGATGTTATGGGGAAACAGGCTGAACCTAGTCAAGAGAGATGTCACTTACAGACCAAGGAGACTAGGTGGGTTGGATATGGTCAACCCAGTAGTATTCTTAACGAATACTTTTTTGAAAGCCAACATTGCAAACCTCTGGATGGAGAGGGCTCCTTGGTGGGTAAATTCCTGTAGGGAATGGTTTAGGCCCTTCTTCCAGGAATGGGAGACAGGAGGGCGTGTGAAAGACCTACGCTCGTCAAGGCAGGGATATCTCCCGGCTTATGTTGCCCCGGTTCTGAGAATTATAAGGCGATGGGGGCTTGGGAGAGGGGAGATAGAGACCAGGTCGAGGTTCACCCTTGATTTTAAGGTTCTGTCTACTTTCTTTCAACCTCCGTTGGCCTTGAGGGATTGCCCAAGTCAGGATCTATAGGGTGGGTTGACCTTATTAAATTCGGCAAGGATCCCCTTGAAAGTTTGGGATGTGGCTTGGCGCTGCTTCCATGGTAAGCTATATGTAAGGGATAATGTGAAGTGTAGAATCTCTGAGGAAAGGGGTTGTCCCCGGGAGGAGTGCGGTGCTGTGCTGGAAAGCATGGACCATTTCTTACTTCACTGTCCTTTCAATATAGAGGTCAACAAAAGGGTGGGAGCTTCCATCGGCTGGCCTAGGCTGGCTGCCCTTTCCTATGCAGAGTGGGCCTAGGGTGCGTTTAAAGACTTAGGTGGTCGGGACCGTTGCACTTTATTCCTAGTCAGAGCAGTGGTCAGGTATCACACTTGGTGCGCAAGGTGTTTAGTATCGACGGGTCATAAAGTCCTCCCAGTGGAGACGGTGTATAGGAGCATCAGGGGTGACCTGGATAAGGTACTCTCTCTTGAGAACGAAAGGTTGGGTCCCCCCAAGGCCTCTCGACTGTGGAGGGGCTTTTGTTTCGGGGTACCCTAACTCAGTAGTCCTCAATCCCGGTGGTGGGCTAGTTTGACACTTTCTTAGCCTTTTGTTTTGTTTTGAGATGAAACATGATGGTTTGGTTTACAGGCACTGAACCATAGCTGTAAAGTTGATTTTGGTTTTAGGCATTGTCTATGTTTTGGCAATGAATTATGAGATAATGGTATGACATATGTATGATATGTATATATTTATTTAAAAAAATAATAATAATAAAAAGTATAGTATTATAAATTGTGTATAGATATATATATATATATATTTTTTTTTTTCTAGTGGTTTTGGGGGCTAGTTAGGTTGGGTGGAGGTGGAGGGTAAAAGGGGAAGGAGGGAAAAAAATAAAATAAAAAAATCATAAAAAATAAAAAAAATAATAAAAAAATAAAATCATATAAAATTAAAATATAATAATAATATATATATATTTGTTATGTCTGTTTATCAAGTCGATTAACCAAGTCCTACTGGGGAATTGAACTTTGGGACTGAAGAAGCTCGAGGTTTCCTCTTTTGAACTTCTGTTGGGAGATCGGCTTTTTGTGCTATATGTGGGTGGGTGAAGGGTATGTAAATATGTTTATATTTATGTTTATTTTGTAAATATGTAAATAGTGTATGGATGAGTATGAGTGGATATTATGAGTGTAGGGGGAAGGGAGGGGGAGGGTGACTGGTCGGGCTAAGTTATTTTATTGGAAATGGTTTTGTATGATTTCTGTAAGATCTCTGTTAAGTTTTCTAATAAAAAGTCCATTGACTTACATTGTAAGTATGGACGGATCCGCTTGCCTCTGCACGGCCAGGCGGACACCCGAACGCTGCAAGCAGCGTTCAGGTGTCCGCCTGCTGAGCGGAGCGGAGGCCAAACGCCGCCAGACTGATGCATTCTGAGCGGATCCGCATCCACTCAGAATGCATTAGGGCTGGACGGATGCGTTCGGGGCCGCTTGTGAGCCCCTTCAAACGGAGCTCACAAGCGGAGCCCCGAACGCTAGTGTGAAAGTAGCCTTACATTGTAGGTCTGGACGGATCCGTTTGCCTCCGCACGGCCAGGCGGACACCCGAACGCTGCAAGCTGCGTTCAGGGGTCCGCCTGCTGAGCGGAGCGGAGGACAGACGGTGCCAAACTGATGCATTCTGAGCGGATCCGCATCCACTCAGAATGCATTAGGGCTGGACGGATCCGTTCGGGGCCGCTTGTGAGAGCCTTCAAACGGAACTCACAAGCGGAGCCCCGAACTCTAGTGTGAAAGTAGCCTTACCTGGTGACTTGGTGACCTGCACTCCAAAGTATAAAATAGACTGTGTGCCCCATTAAAAGTATAGGAAGCAACCCATTTTGGCCTTGCAGAACCCTTAAGAAGCAGGGCTTCAAATTTATCCAGACTAAGAGTGTATCCTGACAGTAGTCCTATGTCTACGAGGTCTTGCAGGGTATGAGAAAGAGTAACCTCTGGGTTCTTGATAATCAATAAAACGTCATAGGTAATGTTGAGCAAAGTAAAGCATTTAAAGCAGATTTTGGTCCAAAACTTAGAAAAACTTAAATTTGTCACGAGTTTGAATTTCCCTTGGCCTTCCCTTACCTTTCATGGTAATGAATCAGTTTTTCCTAAAATTGCAGCTGCACATGTTACAAAGTGAAATTAAGAAGCCTGGGAACATGAGATCAACCATAATGGTGTGCAGCCAGCCAATCCAAAGATAGCCATCCCCTGTGATGTCACAGCCCTATAAAATCCTCATCCCATGCAGCCTCCACTATTGTCTTGTGAGCTGAGAAAAGGGAGAGACATGGCAAGCGCTCATGCACTAGGGACAGTGTTGCTGAAAATGATTAATAGAAGAATATCGGAGCAGAGTGCAGGGGGAGACTTATTCTGCATAATTTTTATTTATTTTTTCCTACATTTACTTATTCCAACATCAGCCGTAAAGTAAGATATTTAATTCAATACCAATAAGATGAAAGCCTATATTATTCCAGTGCCAGTGTGCCAAGCAATATCATCCAGTCTACACCTCTTAAGGGGGCCAGATCTTAACGATGACCATCCTCATCTTTTGCTGGCTTTATTTTTTCCAAATCATCCATCAAAGTCTCCATGTCCTAGAAAAGACAGCAAGATGCAGAGAGATGAGGAGTTTGATGTTCCTGATGATATACGGTATTGTCATCGATATTAGATGATGTGGAAAAGGAGGAAAAGCAGATAGCAGAACCAGGGCTCCCACCTGTAGGACAGAAGAGTGCTGGGGTTGGAGAAGTGGGTATGCCAGAACTCAATAATATTCAGTGTTTACTGTCAAATAACCTGCACGAAATTGCAGGCAAGAACAGTGATAATATGCATATTGTCCCCATATCTAACCAACCAAACCCGATACTAGCAATAGCCCCATTTTAAAGGTGCCATGTGGCCATTAACAATTAAGAAGGACTATACAGTGTGGTCTTCATTATTAAATGAAAGGCATATGCAGGCTAATTGGCCACACATTTTTTCAATGCAGAATGGGAGCAACCCGCCCGCAGCACGGCTGCTTCGTGTGGCCATAGCATTAGGCAGAGTAGCCTGGGTATATCTGATTTATAGCCATTCCTGAGTAATTAATTTGAAACAAATCAAATTTCTAACTTTAGCAAAGTTGCCAAATCAAATTTTTCCAAACTTCGCTCAGGCAAAAGCAGCTAAAGTAAAAGGAGACCGATTAATTGAGTGTTAAGTGGCAATTGAGTGTTAAGTGTATGTAAACAGTGAAGAAGTGGGTTTAAATAGATATTAAAAAGCAAAGGAAGAGAGAGCATCCTTGTCTAGTACCTTCTGTAATTAAATACCTACAGTTCACAAGCACAAATATACTTAAGTTATTTTGACAGGAACCATATCAACTTTGCATTCAGTGTTGTTAGAATCCCACTTAAAGGAGTTGTCCCACAAAAATTATTCTGCAGTTTTATAACCAGAACCTGGATCTGAATACTTTTATAATTGCATATAATTAAACATTTAGTATAGCCACTGAGTTATTCAATAAAATGTATCTGTATTGTGCCATCTGCTGTTTATTTTTTTCTTATTTCTCTGTCCGCTTCACTGTACGGTATCAATAGAAAGTACAAATCACCCCAGAAACTCAAAGTCCTGGACCAGAGATGGGTGAGCAGCGTGTTTTGGCCTTCTACACATTTCAGATGTGTACAGGAGTACATAGGAAGTATATTGGAATTTTAATAAACAGCAAACTAAGCTGTAAAAACCAGTGTCAGGCAGCTGCTGCCAAGGCCAATAAGATAATGGGTTGCATCAAAAGGGGAGTAGATGCCAGTGATAAGAACATAGTCCTACCACTTTACAAATCGCTAGTCAGACCACACATGGAGTACTGTGTACAGTTCTGGGCTCCTGTGAACAAGGCAGACATAGCAGAGCTGGAGAGGGTCCAGAGGAGGGCAACTAAAGTAATAACTGGAATGGGGCAACTACAGCACCCTGAAAGATTATCAAAATTAGGGTTATTCACTTTAGAAAAAAGACAACTGAGGGGAGATCTAATTACTATGTATAAATATATCAGGGGTCAGTACAGAGATCTATCCCATCATCTATTTATCCCCAGGACTGTGACTGTGACGAGGGGACATCCTCTGCGTCTGAAGGAAAGAAGGTTTGTACACAAACATAGAAAAGGATTCTTTACGGTAAGAGCAGTGAGACTATGGAACTCTCTGCCTGAGGAGGTGGTGATGGTGAGTACAATACAGGGAATTTAAGAGGGGCCTGGATGTATTTCTGGAGCGTAATAATATTACAGGCTATAGCTACTAGAGAGGGGTCGTTGATCCAGGGAGTTAGTCTGATTGCCTGATTGGAGTCGGGAAGGAATTTTTTATTCCCCTAAAGTGGGGAAAATTGGCTTCTACCTAACAGTTTTTTTTTTTGCCTTCCTCTGGATCAACTTGCAGGATAATAGGCCGAACTGGATGGACAAATGTCTCTTTTTGGCCTTATGTACTATGTTACTATGTTACTATGAGTGTGGTACAGTATGGTACATCCATGCGACTGTAAAGACCACAGCCTTAGGTATTCAGGATAAAGCCACAGCAAAAAAAACTGTTCTACACAAGCAAACCTATACTCTGGTCTGCTAGATACCATAAACTCTAGTGGCAAGTAGAGTCTTAGGGAGACATTGCGCTATGAAACTGCACAACCTAACACAGCTATATACAAAGAAAAAGGCAGCTAGTCTATATTTAAACACACCAGCCCTTCTCCTGTGTAGTCATGGCCCATCCAAAATGTTTGTAAGGCTAGCCTTCCAGATTAGACTGGCATTTTACATGCTGATCTTAATCTCTCTCCTACTTGCTTTAGATACACTCAATTATTAAGAGGCACATGCCTCTTTAAGGGGTTCTCCAAGAATTAAGAAAATGAAAAGACTTACATATTACTTTAAGTATATTATATTCTCAAATACCTTTCATTATTTATAATGGCTTATTTTGTCTCAGGAGCAATCATAAGTAGAAATAAAATGGTGGTTGTCCTATTAGTACACACAAAACCTGTCCTAATCACACAGGAGGACACATTACTTCACAACACTGAGTTACACGGTCAGGTATTATGATTCTGAATACAGCTGATAGGAACTTTAGCTGAATTTCTGTGGTGAAATGGAGTTCATGAGGAGACATGAAGTATAGAGAGGACAGAAAGGACAGACAGTTGTAATGGAGACTGCATACAAGTGCTGTTGCTCATTAGCTACACCTCCACCCTCCTCTCTCTACTTCATATCTTCACATGAACTCCATTCCTATAGAGATTCAGGTGAAGATCTTATCAACTGTATTCAGGATCATAATCCTAATACAATCCATAATACAATTAGAGCAAAAAGGAGGATGAGGCAGCTCTTTATCTTAGTACTCTGAAGTAACTTGTCTTGTGTGATTAGGGCAGATTTTTTGTCGACTAACAGAATGGCAAATTTTATTTCTTCTAATGATTGCTGCCCAGACAAAACCAGCCATTAAACATAATGAAAGATATTTTGGAATATATTTATAATTAGAGTTGAGCGAACCCGAACTGTAAAGTTCGAGTTCGTACCGAACTTTTGGGTTTTCGGCACCCAGACCCGAACCCGAACATTTACGTAAAAGTTCGGGTTCGGTGTTCGGCGATTTTTATGGCGCTTTTTGGAAGGCTGCAAAGCAGCCAATCAACAAGCGTCATACTACTTGCCCCAAAAGGCCCTCACAGCCATGCCTACTATTGGCATGGCTGTGATTGGCCAACTGCAGCATGTGACCCAGCCTCTATTTAAGCTGGAGTCACGTAGCGCCTCCTGTCACTGTGCTCGGATTAGTGTAGGGATAGGCTGCAGCTGCTGTGAGGGAGAGATCAGAGAGAAATCTTATGAAGAACTGCTTCTTTACTCAGCGATCTACAGAAAATGTGTTTCGTAGGTGCAGTGCACAATTGTTTTAAGCCTGCCCTGAGCCAACTACTACTGAAAACGAGCTTTTTTTCCTTCAGTTAGTCATTATCAATACATAATCGGCAGCCATTTTATGCAAAGATAGTGCACCAGCACAGGATATCTGCATGTCTGCAAGTCCAGAAATACTGCTTTGAGACACTGAGGTTAAAAAAAACCTTTTTTCATATAGTGCACATCTAGGATTATCGCTGCATAAGTGACAGTGAAATTTAGGCCAGAAATACGGCTTTCTCATACTGGGGCATACTGGGGCGGAAAAAAAACATCTGTTTATAGGTGCATAAGTGAGTGTCACATTTAGGCCAGAAATACAGCTTTTTGCTTACTGGGGTTAAAAACCTTTCTGATATACTGCACATCTGGGATTAGACGTGCATAAGTGAGTGTCACATTTAGGCCAGAAATACAGCTTTTTGCTTACTGGGGCATACTGGGATGAAAAAAAAACATCTGTTTCATATAGTGCACATCTAGAATTATAGGTGCATAAGTGAGTGTCACATTTAGGCCAGAAATACAGCTTTTTGTTTACTGGGGTAAAAAAAACCTCTGATATACTGAACATCTGGGATTAGATGTGCATAAGTGAGTGTCACATTTAGGCCACAAATACGGCTTTTGCTTACTGGGGTAAAAAAAAAACACTGATATAGTGCACATCTGGGATTAGACTTGCATAAGTGAGTGTCACATTTAGGCCACAAATATGGCTTTTTGCTTACTGGGGTTAAATAAACCCACTGATATAGTGCACACCCTGGGATTAGACGTGCATAAGTGAGTGTCTCATTTAGGCCACAAATACAGCTTTTTGCTTACTGGGGTTAAAAAAAACACTGATATAGTGCACATCTGCGATTAGACGTGCATAAGTGAGTGTCACATTTAGGCCACAAATACGGCTTTTTGCTTATTGGGGTTAAAAAAAACTGATATAGTGCACATCTGGGATTAGACATGCATAAGTGAGTGTCACATTTAGGCCACAAATGCGGCTTTTTGCTTACTGGGGATAAAAAAAAACTCTGATATACTGCACATCTTGGATTAGACATGCATAAGTGAGTGTCACATTTAGGTCACAAATACTGCTTTTTGCTTACTGGGGTTAAAAAAAGACCTCTGATATAGTGCACATCTGGAATTAGACGTGCATAGAGTGTCACATTTAGGCCACAAATACGTCTTATTGCTTAATGGGGTTAAAAAAAAAACACTGATATAGTCCACATCTGGAATTAGACATGCATAAGTGAGTGTCACATTTAGGCCACAAATACAGCTTTTTGCTTACTGGGGTTAAATAAAAAACACTGATATAGTGCACATCTGGGATTAGACTAGCATAAGTGAGTGTCACATTTAGGCCACAAATACGGCTTTTTGCTTACTGAGGTTAAATAAACCCACTGATATAGTGCACATCTGGGATTAGACGTGCATAAGTGAGTGTCACATTTAGGCCACAAATACGGCTTTTTGCTTACTGGGGTTAAAAAAAACACTGATATAGTGCATATCTGGGATTAGACGTGCAAAAGTGAGTCACATTTACAGTTGCAAGAAAAAGTATGTGAACCATTTGGAATTATATGGATTTCTGCACAAATTAGTCAAAATGTGATCTGATCTTCATCTAAGTCACAACAATAAACAATAACAGTCTGCTTAAACTAATAACACACAAACACACCATGTTTTTATTGAACACACCATGTAAACATTCACAGTGCAGGTGGAAAAAGTATGTAAACCCTTAGACTAATGACATCTCCAGGAGCTAATTGGAGTGAGGTGTCAGCCAACTGGAGTCCAATCAATGAGATGAGATGGAGGTGTTGGTTATAGCTGCCCTGCCCTATAAAAAACACACACCAGTTCTGGGTTTGCTTTTCACCAGAAGCATTGCCTAATGTAAATGATGCCTCACACAAAGGAGCTCTCAGAAGACTTACGATTAAGAATTGTTGACTTGTAGAAAGCTAGAAAGGGTTATAAAAGTATCTCCAAAAGCCTTGCTGTTCATCAGTCCACGGTAAGACAAATTGTCTATAAATGGAAAAAGTTCAGTACTGCTGCTACTCTCCCTAGGAGTGGCCGTCCTGTAAAGATGACTGCAAGAGCACAGTGCAGACTGCTCAATGAGGTGAAGAAAAATCCTAGAGTATCAGCTAAAGACTTACAAAAGTCTTTGGCATATGCTAACATCCCTGTTAGCGAATCTACGATACGTAAAACACTAAACAAAAATGGATTTCATGGGAGGATACCACAGAGGAAGCCACTGCTGTCCAGAAAAAGTATTGCTGCACATTTACAGTTTGCACAAGAGCACCTGGATGTTCCACAGCAGTACTGGCAAAATATTCTGTGGACAGATGAAACCAAAGTTGAGTTGTTTGGAAGAAACACACAACACTATGTGTGGAGAAAAAGAGGCACAGCACACCAACATCAAAACCTCATCCCAACTGTGAAGTATGGTGGTGGGGGCATCATGGTTTGGGGCTGCTTTGCTGCGTCAGGGCCTGGAGGATTGCTATCATCGAAGGAAAAATGAATTCCCAGGTTTATCAAGACATTTTGCAGGAGAACTTAAGGCCATCTGTCCACCAGCTGAAGCTCAACAGAAGATGGGTGTTGCAACAGGACAACAACCCAAAGCTTAGAAGTAAATCAACAACAGAATGGCTTAAACAGAAGAAAATACGCCTTCTGGAGTGGCCCAGTCAGAGTCCTGACCTCAACCCGATTGAGATGTTGTGGCATGACCTCAAGAAAGCGATTCACACCAGACATCCCAAGAATATTGCTGAACTGAAACAGTTCTGTAAAGAGGAATGGTCAAGAATTACTCCTGACCGTTGTGCACGTCTGATCTGCAACTATAGGAAACGTTTGGTTGAAGTTATTGCTGCCAAAGGAGGTTCAACCAGTTATTAAATCCAAGGGTTCACATACTTTTTCCACCTGCACTGTGAATGTTTACATGGTGTGTTCAATAAAAACATGGTAACATTTAATTATTTGTGTGTTATTAGTTTAAGCAGACTGCGATTGTCTATTGTTGTGACTTAGATGAAGATCAGATCACATTTTATGACCAATTTGTGCAGAAATCCATATCATTCCAAAGGGTTCACATGCTTTTTCTTGCAACTGTATATGGAATACATGGAAAATGAAAAGCATAAATCAAAAATTCTTTAAAAATATATTAAACATAACAAAGTGATTTAAACAGCAGGTCATTCTAATGACACATTCCCTTTAAAATGTATAGACAAGAAAGTTCCTTTCCTGTTTCACTACATATTTAGTAGTAGTGTATATGCTTCTTTGGCCTTTCTGTGTTCTGCTATTTTTCTGGAGGTTGAAGATTTACCATAATACCAGATCAGTAGTCCTTTATTGGAAATTCACCAACAGAGGGTAAGTGAAGGTTGCAGCTTTTATCTAGATGGTGTGAAGAACATCAAAAGGATCTTTTTAATAGGCAACATGAACTATGATTTTGACCTACTTTCAGCATCTTGCAATGTAAGCTTCATGATTCTGCAAGTGTTCCATGTGGACCTATAAGTGCTTGTCACCATTAGAGATGAGCGAATCGAAGTTGACAAAGTGGAATTTGATCCAAATTTGAGGAAAAATTTGATTTGCACCTAATCTGAATTTCCTCATGCTTCGTGGTAACGAATGGCATTTTCTCCTAAAATGGCTTCTGCACATGTGAGGACATAGAGAAAGGAAGCCAGCCCTGTGATGTCACAGCCCTATAATAGCCTTAGCCATCTTGGATTCTGTGTACATAGTGCAGGGAGAGACATCAGCAGGTGCTAGGGACAGTGATAAGAAACACTTCATTTTGCTGAAAAAACTATTTACATAGCAGGAAAATATTATTTAAGGTGTAGTGAAAGGATAGGGAGGAATCATTTCAGAGCATTTATGTTGAACAGGGTTCAGTAGGTGAGTTTACAGCCTGGGTAATAGAAACAATCATATTACACCTTGCTGCATTGACTGGGGACCCAAATTGCCTTTATACAGCTCTGTAATTCCAGCAAACCGTTCTTGTTATTGAGGTGTTACAGCCAATAACAGGGTTTATTACAAGAAAATATTTATGTCTTATTTGCCATTCAGCCGTGCAGATATATGTTCTAAAGCCTTTTGTGGCATGTATTAGTGGCAAAAGAAAAATATATTTGCCATTCAGCGGTGCAGTTATATGTTCTAAAGCCTTTTGTGGTGAGTATTAGTGGCAAAAGAAAAATATATTTGCAATTCAGCGGTGCAGTTATATGTTCTAAAGACTTTTGTGGTGTGTATTAGTGGCAAAAGAAAAATATAATTGCCGTTCAGCGGTGCAGTTATATGTTATAAAGCCTTTTGTGGCATATATTAGTGGCAAAAGAAACTTATATTTGCTATTCAGCGGTACAGTTACATGTTCTAAAGCCTTCTGTGGTGTTTATAAATTGAAAAAAATAAGGGCCTATTTGCCATTCCGCAGTGCAGTTATATTTTCTAAAGCCCTTTTTGCCCTGTATTAGTGGCAAAAGTAAAATATATTTGCTGTTCAGCGGTGCAGTTATATGTTCTAAAGCTTTTTGTGGCGTTTATAAGTGGCAAAAGTAAAAAATATTTGCAGTTCAGGGGTGCAGGTATATGTTCTAAAGCCCTTTTTGCCATGTATTTGTGGCAAAAGTAAAATATATTTGCTGTACAGCAGTGTAGTCATATGTTCTAAAGCCTTGTGTGGTGTGTATAAGTGAAAAAAAAAAAACAAGGGCCTATTTGCCGTTCAGCGGTGCAGTTATATGTTCTAAAGCCTTTTGTGATGTGTACAAGTGGAAAAATATAAGAGTCTATTTGCCATTCAGCGGTGCATTTATATGTTCTAAAGCTCTTTTTTGGCGTGCAATAGTGGCAAAATAAAAATATATTTGCCATTCAGCGGTGCAGTTATATCTTCTAAAGCCCTTTTTGTCGTGTATTAGTGGCAAAAGTATAATACAGCATATTTACCGTTCAGCGGGTTTTTGGGGGTTATTGTTCTGACGGATCAGAGGAAGGGCAAAATAATCAGTGACATCAACACAAACTTACTGCTGACACCCTCTCCACCCTTGGTGACATCACTGCACTCATCACATGGTCCAAAGGTCCTTTTCCTCCCAGGTCCTCAAAGAAGAAGAAAGAAGACGGCTGTGCGAATAAGTGGATGAGGTGCGTTTAATTTTTATTTTTTATTTTTTAACCCCTTCATCCCTAATTTTCTTAGCATTCTGTATTAAGGATTCTATTATTTTCCCTTATAACCATGTTATAAGGGAAAATAATAAATAATGGGTCCCCATCCCGATTGTCACCTAGCAACCATGCGTGAAAATTGCACCGCATCTGCACTTGCTTGCGGATTCTAGCGATTTTCACGCAGCCCCATTCACTTCTAAGGGGCTTGCGTTGCGCGAAAAACACACAATATAGAGCATGCTGCGATTTTCACGCAACGCACAAGTGATGCGTGAAAATCACCGCTCATCTGCACAGCCCCATTGAAATGAATGGGTCCGGATTCAGTGCAGGTGCAATGCATTCACCTCACGCATTGCACCCGCACGGAAAACACTCCTGTGTGAAAGGGGCCTATGTGTGTTACTGCAAGGCACAGTGTTCTATACCACAATAATGGCTCTCTGTAGCCAGAATATAACAATTTAAGGCGATTTGCCGCAAATAATTTCGGATCGAAGCAAATTTTTTAAACAAATTTGGCGAATGGGCTGAATCAAATTTTTGAAAAATTTGCTCATCTCTAGTCACCATTAATTTAATGACACTGTGATGAACTCATTTTTATGTCCAAGCTGATGAACAGATTTTTATGGTTTGTCCATCACTGTCTTGAATATTTCGCAAACAGTACATTTAAAGGAGTATTTCCATATGAGACAATTGTAGTACATTGATAGGATATGATATAAATGTCCGATAAGTGTGAGTCCTACTTTTGGTATCCACTCCTATCTCCAGAGTAAGGCCATGAATGCGTGGCCACGTCTACATTTACCACTAAGGGCCTTCCACAAATAGCTCATCACACTTGCTTGATTTTCAGATGTTGCATAGTAGTGATTGGAAAGGATTTTATGCATATGTGGTGTGCTTTCCATTTACAGCAAAGCACTGTTCTTGAGGTAGGAGTGGGTCCTGGAGGTAGAAGCTGCACCTATTAGACTATTTATGTCATATCCTATCAATATGTCATAAATGTTCCAGATGAGATAACCCCTTCAATTATTGCTTTGGAAGCAACAGGGGAAATGTATCATTCAACCTTGCCAGTTTTCTGGCTTAAAAAGTTGCAAACCATGCGTTTGCAACTTTTTAAGGAACATTGCGCCAAAATCAAGGCGCAAGTAGTATTTTCTGCACCACCCACCCCACTTTCCAAGATGGGGGGTATGCCAAGGGCATAGAGAGAACAGGGCCACTGACTCAAAATATTTATTTTCTTTTACACCAGTTTTCTTAAAAGAAGACTCAAAACTATGGCAGCTCAGAGCTGCCGTAGATTTTATTCTAGAAATATGAATGGAGAGGAGAGCAATCCTAAGCAGGATCGTAGAAAGAAGGGTGGTGATGCCCTAGGTGGTATGGGATGCTTACCTTGTCAGTCAAGTGCTGTAGCTGAATAGATAATAGAGAGAATACAAAGGAGAATACAGGGCTATACGCGGCACAGCAGGGATGAAGAACTCAAGAGTATTGCTGCAAGAGCTTTATTTGGTGTGCAAACAAGCCATTTTGGGGTTGAACAGACTCCATCGTCAGGAAAGTTACACCATTAATGTAGATGGAAAATAGCGATTTAAAGGGACATTTTGGTGCCAAGTTGAAAGAGAAGGAGGTTAGAGAACCAGCGTCAATGCGGAGATTGATATGATGCAGGAGACATACAGTATAAGCGTATATGCAGTCATATATAATCCCCACAAGTTATATCAGAACTGAAGTCCCTTAAAATAAAATATATAAATATATTCAAATATAATCATATATCCAATTAATGGTCACTATAGTAAAAGATAATAAATAACATGAATAATAATAATAATAATAATAATAATAATAATAATAAAAAAAAATAGGAGTATATAATGGGTTATTTAGGAGTATATGGTTAATGAAGAATATAATAGCTGGCGGTTAGAATGTTTAAGTAAGAACTTAAATAATAAAGTAATAACTTAAATAACTTAAATGGAGCCCGTCACCAAGAAAATGCAATGTATCGTAATCTACCAGTAGCATGTTACAGAGCAGGAGAACCCAAGCAGATTGATATATTATTTTGTGAGAAAAGATTCAGGAACAAATGCATTTTCTTAATAAAATTCCTGCTCATTCTGGGCTCTGAAGTCCAGGAGGCGGTCCCATCAGTGATTGACATCTATGTATACACAGTTATAGAATGAAGGCTGTCAATCACTGACATATATATTTGAGCGAATCGACCATTGGATCATAAATCCGAAGTGGATTTGTTCAAATACTTTGATTTTAATGCTGTTTCTGTACAGCCCATACATTTTAAAGCTTTACGGGGCAGCATTAAAATCAAAGTTTTTGAATGAGTCGACTTCGGATCTATGATCAGCAGCTCGATTCGCTCAAGACTAATAAAGACGGATCATCTGCAATTTGTAAATCCCGAAGATTTTTGCAATTCTTCAGGGCTTCAACTCTATGGTATTTATCTTTCGGTATAAAATCAATGTGTGTTACAATAATGCAGTTTTGATTGCCTTCATGATTGTCAGTGCAGTATAAGTAATCCTTGGGCATTCTGGCAGGGTATTCTTCAGTTATGGGTCTACAAGTAGAAGCGCCCAGTGTTTTTGTAATATTCTCCTAATTTCCTGGTGAGAGGAGGAGACAATGATAATGAGGTTCCTTTTTTACGTGTATGGTGTGAGGGGTTTAAGCTCGGAATCGCCTTTGCTGGGGTCAAAGGACACTTGTCTGTTTCATACAATTCCGACCAGTGACAAAGGTATAAGTTTTCAGCTGGCCTGGAGCCAGGTTTATTGAGCAGGTTACATCAAATAAAATAGAACAACAAAAGAAAAATCTTGCCTGTCCGGCACTTACTAAACATAAAAGGTTGTTATCTATCCGCTGGAGGGCTTCTCCGAGCCAACTCACTAAACAAGGCATCAGCATCCTAGTACTCACAGTTTGCTCACTCACACAGACATGCTTTCTGTGTCCCCAGGCAGAGAGAGAGAGACTGACCTCCTGGCTCTGTTATATCCCCACCCTCAGTGCTGCTTCATTAATTTCCTCACAGGTGAGAGTCTTCCACCTACTACTTCACATAGAAGAGGAATCTTGGGGAAATATACGTCCCTTCCACTACCAATCCAGCATTGGTATCACATATCCCCCCCCCCCCCCCCCCCTCTGCTCAGGCAACTGAAACCAGCAGACAATGCACACGTGACAACGCATCTGCATTTCCTTGCCACTTTCCTCACCTGTGCTCCACTGTAAAACTGTAAGCCTGCAGGGCCAAAAACTATCTTGTCACTCTGCTATTTTTCTCTGTTCAGGTTCATCCACTTCAGAGGGGCATGATCAGTGACCAAGCGAAACTTCCGACCCAGCAAGTAGTATATGAGTGATTCTAAGGCCCACTTGATGACCAAACACTCCTTCTCTACAACTGCATAGTTCTTCTCATGCATATTTAGTTTGCGACTCAAGTAAAGCACGGAATGCTCCTCTCCATTAACAGTATGTGACAACACTGCTCCTTTTCCTGAGCTAGAAGCATCTGTCTGTACCACAAATTCAGTTCTAAAGTCAGGGGTCATCAATACTGGTTGGGAACAAAGAGCCTGTTTTAGAGTCTGAAACGCTTCCTCTGCCTCATAATTCCATTTTACCATCAACGACCCGCTTTCCTTGGTGAGATCGGTTAAGGGAACTGCTATAGCTGCAAAATTGGGTATGAACCGCCTATAATAGCCTGTAATCCCCAGAAATGCCTTCACTTGTTTTTTATTTACAGGCCGGGGCCAGTTCTGTATAGCTTCAATCTTGTCAACTTGGGGCTTGACTACCCCTCTCTCAATAATGTAACCCAAGTACTTGACTTCTTCTAGGCCAATTCTTCTTTGCAGTCAACCCTGCTCTCCTCAAATTATCAATCATTGCCTGTACTTTGAGTAGGTGTGTTTCCCAGTCTGCACTGTGTATCACTATATCATCAAGATAAGCAGACGCGTACTGTCTATGTGGTCTCAACACTCCATTAGCCGCTGAAATGTTGCAGGAGCCCCATGTAGTCCAAAAGGCATAGTTACATATTGGAATAGGCCGTCAGGTGTAGAAAATGCTGTCTTCTTTTTGGCAGCGTCTGTCAGGGGTATTTGCCAATAACCCTCTGTCAGGTCTAAGGTCGTAATGTAACGGGCTGTACCAAGTCAGTCTATAAGTTCATCCACTCGTGGCATAGGGTATGCATCGAATTTAGACACAGTATTTAACCTCCTAAAATCATTACAGAACCTTATGGTACCATCAGGCTTTGGAATTAACACAATCGGGCTTGACCATTCACTATGAGACTCCTCAATTACTC